>NC_090757.1:82834670-82904670 GCF_036898095.1 Palaemon carinicauda
CCATATCGCAATAACACTGGTGAATCATACCTGCATTGAAAACTCACTTGACTGTGATAGTTTATGGTCAAGAAGTGAAATTCCTCAATTCGATAAGGTTTTTCAGTAACGACATCAAAATATATAAACTATAAGAAGAATTATGTCAGTCTGTTTAACACAAAAATATTTGCTGCAACTCTAAACTTCTGAAGTTCTGCTGATTCAACAACCCGATTAGGAAGATCATTCAAGAACTTGGTCACAGCTGCAATAAAACGTCTAGAATACTGTGTAGTATTAAGCCTCAGGATGGAGAAGTCCTGGCTATTAGAATTAACTGCCTGCCTAGTATTACATACAAGGTGGAATTGTCCAGGAAGATCTGAATGTAAAGGATGATCAAAATTATGAAAAATCTTATGCAACATGCATAATGAACTAATTGAACAACCGTGCCAAAGATAAATATCTGGATCAGGAATAAGAAATTTAATAGACTGTAAGTTTCTGTCCATCAAATTAAGATGAGAATCAGCAGCTGAAGACCAGACAGGAGAACAATACTCAAAACAAGGTAGAAGGAAAGAATTAAAACACATCTTCAGAATGGATTGATCACCATAAAATCTTGAAAGACTTTCTCAATAAGCCAATTGTTTGTGCAGTTGAAGAAGACACAGACCTAATGTGCTTCTCAAAAGTAAATTTGCCGTCGAGAATCACACCTAAAACTTTAAAAGTCATATCACATTCCTAAACTGACTATGGTGCCCATCAACAACAACTCTTTGAGATATACTACTTAAAAAATCCATAATAATGCTAAGAAACGATCCACCCACTCCAATCTGTTTGACTTGTAAAACAAGGGCCTAATGATTAACACGGTCAAAGGCAGCACTAAAACCAGGGCCAATCATACGAACATCCTGACCACAATCAAGGGATATGTGTACAGTATTGGAGATTGTATGAAGGGCATCACATGCTCCAAGGCCTTTACAAAAACCAAATTGCAAACTAGGGAATAGATGATTACTTTCAGCAAACATATTAGGAAGTTTTCCCAGAAGATGCTCAAAATCTTTAGATAATATGGGAGTTATGGAAATTGGGCGGTAATCAGTTGGACTTGAGCTACCGCAAACACATTTACATAGAGTAGTAACATTACCAATTCCCCAACAAGCGCTAAATCTCCTCTCCTTTCTAACTTACGCAAAACAACAGATAACTTTGGTTCTAGGAAATCTGCAGTCTTTATAAAAAAAAATAAAGGAAAAATACCATTTGGCTCTACACCTCCCTAAGCATCAAGGTCCATCAATATCGCTTTAATTTCACGAGATCGGAAAGCTAAACTAGTTAGTTTAGCTCAGGAAAACCGGAACGAGGAAGTTCAAGTTTTTCATTACTCTGTTTTCTGTCAAAAACATCAGCCAAAAGGGTTGCCTTTTCCTTTGGACAGTGAGTGACTGAGCTATCTGGTTCAAGTAAAGGAAGAACTGTTGCATCTACACCAAAGAGGGCAAATTTAAGGGTAGACCCCCATTTATGTTTCTGAGTTATGCCAGAAAGGGTTCCTTTTATGGTTAAACTGAACATAAACTTTTATGGTTCAATTAAAGCATAAAATCTTTGAGCAAAAGCTCTAAGCTGAGTATAGTTATTCCAAGTCAACTCTGATCTGTTACCCTTCCAAAGATGATAGGACTCCTGCTTCTCCAAATAAGCACGTCTACAGTCATCATTGAACCACGATTTTTCCTTCACTCGGTACCTTAGCACACGAGAAGGGATACGCCTATCAATTATGTTGACTATTTTCTCATTCAAAGGGACAACGAGATCAACACTACCAAATGATTTTGAACAGTTCAAGCGCATAAGATCATGCAAAATTCCATTCCAGTCTGGTTCAGATTTCATATAAATTTTACAAGAGTATGAAACATCAGGGACAAGCTGCTCAGTCTTCACTACTTATGAAATCAAGGCATGATCAGATGATTATTATTATTATTATTATTATTATTATTATTATTAGCTAAGCTGCATATCTAGTTGGACAAGTAGGATGCTATATGTTTAGGGGCACCCACAGGGAAAATAGTCCAGTGAGGAAAAGATAGAATAGTGTGTTTGAGTGTACCCTTAAGCAAGAGAACTCTGACCCAAGACAATCAAATACAAATTCAAATTAAAAACCTTTATTAACATACATCAAATGGGGCGCAGCAGCATACTGCTACACCCACCAACATGATATAAGAATTGGAACAAAAAACAAATTCTTGAAAAGAAAAAATCAGCTAATTTATACAAGAGAAAATGGTATACTAAAAAAGTTATAATTACAAAATGTTAAACAAATCAATTATACTATTGCTAAACTATAAAGCAGACGTTATACAAATCAAAAGTTGATAATTTTCTACAATAAAATGAGTTAATCAAGTCATACAAATCAAGTTACAAAAACTATTTTAGCAAAAAGTTTAAATATCAAAAGTTATAGATTATACTAATGTACATGAAACTGGATCAATTCTATCTATTTTAAAATAAGTTAGGAAATTTATTTACAATTCTAGAACAAACTTAATATGTTACGTCATCTATTGTGAAGTAACGAAACTTAAGTTATTACTCTACCAACCGTGTGTCACACGATCGTACATAGCTCATTTTGTGTATATATTATGCTTGTATCTTTGCTCCTCCCTCACACTAAAAAGAACCAGAACAAACATGTCTGCTTTTTTCATCTGTACCAGTGTCTGTTTTTCGAACATGAAATTTCTTGTCGCTTTGAGCTTTTGTATATAAAGAAGAGTGTTCTATAATAAACTCACTCAGTTGCTTTCAACTTGCCTTTGAGTCAAAACCTTCTCTCCGGCCCGTCACATTGGTGGCACCGGAAGTCGACTCGCTCCTCCTGCCTTCCACCCCCCCTCGCCCCCTGCATCGTTGATACTATGGCGGACTCTACGGAAGTTGGCGCTGCGGCTGCCCCATTGAAACTTTCATCGTTCGGCAGCGGAGAGGCGTTTGCTTGGTTTCAGCGGGCACAAGTCCAGTTTCGCATCAAGGGCGTGACTCACTGAACCACCAGAGCAGATTATGTTCTCGTGGCGATACCCGAGGACACCTTCACGGAAATATCCGACTGGCTTTGTAAACAAGGAGAAACCCCAATAGCGTATGACGCCTTAGCTCTCGCAACAACCGTTGGGGGACCAAAGGGCTTCGCTTACCCTCAGGGAAATGACCAGTATCGCTCGACTGCAACATGCCGCAGACAGCTCTCCTCATGAGGTGAACCTACTTCGTGCCTTTTGGATACGCCGTTTACCCGGACCTATACGCGCTGCCATACCTGATGTCGATAGTTTACCCATAAAGGACTTGATGACCAAAGCCGACGCCCTTGTGGACAGCCACTTCAAGACCTCCATCAATGCCTCCACTCCTGACGAGGAGGATCCCTATTCAACATCAACCGGAGCTGACGTGAATGCTGTAGGACATACACGCCTACCCCGTGACGTGCCGAAGCAGCAACAAAGCCACACACCACCCACCAATCGCTTGTGCCCCAACCAACGACTTCTACAGCCACTTACTACCTCCCATCCGCCGCAGTTTTGCTACTACCACTTCAGATTCGGGGCAACCACGAAGAAATGTGCCAAGGATTTTCAGTGGCCAAAAAACGTGCAAGTAGGGCATAGCTCGTGACGGTGGCCTCCCGTGTTTCTAATCTTTTCTTTTTACATGATGCAGGAACGGGCGTGCGATTTTTGGTAGACACGGGTGCTTGTCGTTCTCTTTTGCCAAGGGAAGTCTTCAGGACACTGCGTAGTCTGTCTATGTCTGCTGACGTCCGCTTGGTAATTGCCAACGGATCTGCGATACCACCCTACGGTTACAAGAACCTCACATTATCGTTCGGAAACGGCAAATTTAATTAGAAGTTTCTCGTTGCTGGCGTCACATTGCCAATCCTCGGTGCGGATTTCCTCTCTCATTTCCACCTTTTGGTCGATGTCGCCCACCGACGATTCATCAACGCAGACTCGTACTTGTCGACACCTCTTCAATCCGCCCCCTCTAACCTCACTCTCCACATCAGCGCACCCACAGATGCCTACACCCACCTCCTCACGTCTTACCCGGAAGTTTTCCGTCCAGAACTTTGCCAAACACCCACGGTTCCTGCCAAGCATGGTATTTATCACCATATCAAGAAGACGGGACCCCCAGTCTTTGCAAAATTCAGACGTCTGGCACCGGAACGATTGACAGCCGCCAAACAGACGTTCGCCTAAATGGAGGAAATGGGCCTTTGCCTAAAGGCCTCCAGCCCATGGTCGTCACCCTTACACATCTTTATGGAGAAAGATGGCTCCCTCCGTTTGTGTGGGGATTACAGGCACCTGAACATGCAAACAGAACCGGATCACTACCCCCTCCCAAACATTGCCGATGTGACCTCCTACCTACACAAAGCGAAGGTTTTCTCTACGCTCAACCTCCTGAAGGGGTATTATCAGGTGCTTATGAACCCAGAAGACATCCCCAAGAATGCCATCACCACTCCGTTTGGTACATACATCTTCAATTACTTCTGTTTTGGCCTTCATAATCCTGGGTCCACGTTTCAACGTCTCATGGATGGCATCTTAGGGGACCTCCCTTTCTGTGTTGGATGACATACTTGTGTTCTCCTCCTCAAAAGAGGAACACCTCCGTCACCTGCACATCGTGCTCGACCGCCTGCAACAAAACGGCCTTGTAGTCCGCTACGACAAGTGTACCTTTGGCGCCAACGAAGTGTCGTTCTTAGGGCACCGCATCACTCCTGAAGGAGTCCATCCCCTCCCTGAGAAGGTAGCAGCCGTTCAGGACTTCCCCACGCCCTCGACCGTCAAAGCTCTGCAGGAATTCTTGGGCATGATCAACTATTATCACCATTTTCTGCCAGCCATTGCCGCCGCTCTTGCTCCCCTCTACGCCTCCCTCAAGGGCAAGCCAAAAGACCTGAAGTGGGAGCCCCTTCATAAAGCGGCTTTCTGCAATGCAAAGAAGGCCCTACCAACCGCAGCAGATCTCACTTTTCCTATCCTACAGGCCCCTCTCCTTTTCTCCACCAATGCCAGCGAGGTCTCCATTGGTGCAGTACTCGAGCAGGTGGTCAACGGCTCGCCCCGCCCATTGGCCTTCTTCAGCAGAAAACTGTCCGAGGCAGAATCGGGTTATTCTACCTTCGATCGCGAATTGCTGGCGGTGCACTTGACTGTCCCTCACTTTCGCCATTTCTTAGAAGGTATGCCCTTTGTCATTCGCACAGACTACATGCCTCTGGTGCATGCCTTCACTCGACAGTCTGACGCCTGGTCCGCCCGGCAACGCCGACATCTCTCCACCGTGGCTGAATACAATTGCACCCTTCAATACATCCTTGGGAAAATGAATCCCGTTGCCGATGCCCTGTCAAGAAACACGTTGGTTGCCGTTCAACTGGAATTGGATTACAACGCCCTGGCTGAAGCCCAACGACAGGATCCAGAGTATCAAGCATGTAGGACATCCTGCACATCCCTCCGTTGGGAAGACTTCCCCCTCGACGACTCCAACACCAACCTCCTCTGTGACGTCAGTACTGGTAGACCCCGACCTTGGATTCCTGCTCCCATGCGACGGCAGGTGTTTGATTTCATTCACGGCCTTTCACATCCCTCGTGCCATTCTACTGCACAGCTGCTGAAGGCAAAGTTCATTTGTCAAGGCATTTCTAAGGATGCTAAGGATTGGGTCCACGCCAGTACTTCTTGCCAAACTTCCAAAGTATATAGACACACGGATTCGGGAGTGGGCACCTTTCCTCAACCTCAGCGTCGTTTTGCACATATTCACGTCAACGTTGTAGGGCCCCTACCCACATCACAAGGACATCGTTACCTGTGTACAGTCATCGACCGCTCCACTCGTTGGCCTGAAGCAATTCCCATGGAAACTGTAACGTCTGCCTCATGTACATCTGCCTTACTCTCAGGATGGATTGCAAGATTCGGTATCCCTAAGTATATTACTTCTGACAGGTGTACCACTTTCACCTCTCAATTGTGGACATCATTAGCGAGTCTCCTGGGCATCACCCTACATCAGACAACGGCCTACAACCCAGCTGCCAATGGAATGGTTGAACGTTTTCATCGCACCCTCAAAGCAGCTTTGATGTCCCGCTGCAAGGATTCCAACTGGTTTACTCAGCTTCCCTGAGTCCTCCTGGGACTAAGGACCACTCCTAAAGACGCCCTCGACGTCTTGGCAGCTGAAATGGTGTATGGGGACCTGTTGGTCGTCCCTGCCGAATTTTCTCCTTTTACAACCTCCTCCGACGATCTCCAGCGCATATGTCACGTCGTGGGAAAATTTACTCCATGCCGCCAGACTTACAAGCCCCCAGCGAAGCATCACAGACTTGCAATCTGCAACGCACGTCTTCCTGCGCAACGACTCTAGCAAGCCGCCGCTAATACCACGCCCTTACACGGGCCCTTTCCTTGTGATATGACGCAGTTCGAAAGCATTCCTACTAAACATTCGTGGCAAAGAAGACTGGGTCTCCATTGATCGTCTAAAACCTACTTATATCCTGCCAGATGACCCGCCTACAGTTCGCCTCTCTAGATCAGGACGCCCTATTTAACATGTACAGTATGTAATTTTTAGGGGGGGGGGGGAGCCATGTACCAACCGTGTGTCACACGATCGTACATAGTTCATTTTGTGTATATATTATGCCTGTATCTTCGCTCTTCCCACTAAAAAGAACCAGAATAAACATGTCTGCTTTTTTCATTTGTAACAGTGTCTGTTTTTCGAACATGAAATTTCTTGTCGCTTTGAGCTTTTGTATATAAAGGAGAGTGTTCTATAATAAACTCACTCAGTTGCTTTCAACCTGCCTTTGAGTCACAACCTTCTCTCGGCCCGTCACATTACATTCCATGATGTTTTAAAATGGGAGAGTTCTTCAAAATGTCGAATTCAAATGGATTACAAGGCTTTATTGTCCTTTCGAAAAAGAATAGTTATCTTTAAAACGAAAATATTTAAACTAAGCTGTACAATGCATCAGATTCTCTGTAAGTACCATACAAAATGTCACTCAACTTGTTATGATCTAGTCACTATAACATAGTTTTACATAGTACTCGTTCTATTTTATCTTATAAATATATCAAATGGGATTTATTAGCATGCTAATCCATCCCCAACAAAAATTATTATTTCAATGCTCCTTATTTATTCCAGTAAAATTTTGAAAATATATTAGCAATTCTTTTTGCACAGTAGTCATTTTGAACAAAACAAACTTACTCCGTAACATTGTTATTAGAAAAAATTTTCAATTCCCCAGTTCATTACTTTCTAACATATAATGATGCAGATTATACGAGTATGCTTCACCACATAAGTCACAGTGTATACCATCACCATCAATGTATTGCCAACAATAATTATAGCCCAACCTCATTCTCATTAACATAGGTATCGACTTTCGAAAGGACCTTCCCATAGGTAACATTAGTATTGTCCCTAACATACAACTAATGTCTTATACTGACGCTCCCCTCTTCCAAAATCTTTATAGCCTTTTCTGTTCCCCAAAGCTCTCGTTTCATTCTCATTCCTCTTTTTATTCTATTAAGGCTCATAAAAGTCTTTATGTCAATGCAAGGTTTTCGCGTGGACACCTTAGCCAGGTTGTCAGCAATTTCCTTTAATAAAATGCCAATATGAGATGGAACACAAAAGAACTTTACAGCTATTCCTTTCTCCTGAGGCCGCAAACCAGCCCTCGCTACTAGTTGGTGTTTTGCTATCATGGCTAACAAGGCACTCTGGGAATCAACATATAAAAATATATCCTTCATTTCATTAACAACCATTTTATGTCCCTCATTTATATCATGCAACTCTGCTACCGTAGAGGACGTTTTATCTTCAATCCTCCTAGACAACATTTCATTGACAATAAATTCATCTTCATAATATTCACGTACAATTACACCACAACCAACTTTATTGCCATTTACGGATCCATCACATATATATATATATATATATATATATATATATATATATATATATATATATATATATATATATATATATATATATATATATATATATATATATATATATATGAATGATATTACATTTGGGTAACATTTAATTTACTAAGGTAATATTGTCCTAACTCATATGTATTACACTCGCTCTTTTTATAGTTCAACTTACTTAACAGGCAACACAACTATGGTTTTTGGGCATATTACTCTTTCCATCTTAACACAGTATTAACAACTTCCATTTTAACAATATTTTATATAGCTTTCTCAAATGACCAGTAGGTCTATTGGAGATTCTACAGTTACCAGACATCATATCAATGGCCTCTCTTAAAATCTTATCCCCCACCTTATACTTCCGATAACTGCTGCACAGACTATTTCACCAACTCTTTCAGAGATACTTCTGAGATTCAATTCCATTCTCAGGATCTCAATACGAGTGTTCATTAATTGTGCTCCCGTTAAAAAGGAACACAAACTCGGTGGACAATGTTGAATCTAGATTACGCTTTACGAGTTTCTACCGCTGCATGTCGATGAACCAACTGGCATGTTTTCGGATGATAGAATAATTATGGATGATAAAATTATGTGTGAGAATTTAGCATTGTCGAGTAGTGAGTCTAGTCTTACGACGGAGCATTTTAGGAAGTCAAAGAAGATGAAAAAGAGAAAAGCAAAGGAAAGTTCACAAAGAGTCGAAGCACAAGGAGCTTCAGCAATTGTTTATGAGGAAAACAATGCTTTTGGCATGGCTAACAAGAGGCAAAGGGTGAGTGATAATGAACTTGTATTCCAAAACAACGAGAATGAAGATCAGGTGAGTTACAATATTAACACTGAAAAGAAACCCGAAGCTTGAAGCATTGTTTAAGGAAGGTAACTATAGAGAATTTGTTACTGTGAAAGATGGAAAGGTTGTGAAGTATATAACTACTACTGGTTTGATGAGACTGTTTTTGAAAAACGTAAGGAGGAAGGAAAATTGACTGAAATTATTATTTTTGGTATTCCATCCATTGTGTTTGGATCTTGAACTTACATTAAACGATGGGCGAATTGCTTGGGCGAAGCGGAGAGAGGTTAAGCAAGGAGGTGAGATGTGTTCTAAACTTCAGGTGATATCGTTATTTAGAGGTGAAGTTTCTGTGAAGATTTTTGTTTCTTGTATTGGATATAGAAGGGTATCAGTATTTAATGAGCCTCCAACCATGTGCTTTAAATGTAGTAAATGGGCCCATTTAGCATAAAAGTGCCAAAATTATTTTAGATGTATGTTCTGCAGCAAGACCCACGACTCAAGGGAATGCCTGCAGAAAATTAAGGATAATGCTAAAATTGTTCGAATAAATATTATTTTGGAAGTAAAATCTTTTAGGGAATAAATGATAAGTGGTGATGAATGTGTCTAAACATAAATGTTTATCGTGGAATATAAATAGTCTAAATAAAAGGACAACTGATGTTCATGCACACGTGTTATCCTGCAATCCTAATGTAGTTCCTTTGCAGGAGGTAGGGGTAAATGGTGCTGACTTTCAGTTACCAGGATATCAAAGTTTTGAATTATCTGCAAGCCCAGAGGACAACACCAGAAGATACACACACACACACACACACACACACACACACACACACACACACACACACATATATATATATATATATATATATATATATATATATATATATATATATATATATACTGTATATTAATGCGTATGTTCATAGTGATATGCTGAATATTGAAAATTTGCCTGTATGTATTTTTGAAAAAAAAATGTTTACTATTAAGTGACCTTAATGCCTGTCTTAGAAATTTTGAAAATAATGACCGTTCAAATGAAAATAGATTTGTCATGAACAGAATTGATGATTCGTTTGAACACATTTGTGTTTTGGGGAATAAAGACCCCACTCATGAGAGATTGCAGAATTGACTATGCCCTGCTATTCAATATGTCAGGTTTCTGTTCCGGTTGTTGGTAACTCAGTAATTGACCATTTTGCTCTTGAGGTGAGTCTGAGCACACAAAATACAACTTTCATTCAAAAACGTAAAAGATTAACTATCAAGAATGACGAGAAAGTTTCATTTATGGCTAAGCTTGACGAGTGGTATAAGGACAACAAATATGTAAGTGGACGTGGAAATGATGCGAATGTGTTCGCGGATGATTTGATTAATTAATAGATTCAATATTGCACGTGAAGGTCAACACGAAAAACTGTTCTATCATGAATTTTAGAAAAAAAAAAAGTATTCTGTTGACAAATTAAATAAGGGGGTAGAAATAGTTATTTACGAAAAGGACAAAGGAAGTGGAATATGAATCCTAATGATGCAAGTAGTAGAGAGGCAATGATAAAAATTGCTGAAGGTAGTTCTGAAATACGAAAAAAAAGTAAGAGGAAAATAGTGGGACCGGTTTTTAGAGGTATCTTTTATGAAGCCTGTAAGTGGTGTATGAAATGATGTGAATAAAGTAAGAGGAGTCAGAAGGGAAATATTGAGCATCATGACCCAAAGGGAATGGCAAATGAACTAATGAAGAAAGAGTTAGTAATTTATCCAAGACAGTGGAAGACCACGGTACACCTAATATGGCACTACCCAAGACTAGAGAACAATAGCATTTTTTCGCGTTACGAAGTATAGCGAAAAATAATTGTCCTAACGACATGTAAGCAGATCTTAAGTGTCTTGTTACTTAAGTTCAGTTGTTATGTAGGCAGTGGCCAATGAGAATTTAGTGTTGGATGAAACGTATTCGATGTTTGAAGAGGTATTTAGTAAGTGGTCACTTTCTAGCGCACGCTAGCCCGAGCAAGTCGAATTTATTAGCCAGGACGCCAGGCAGGGTCAAATACAGCTTCAGATGTGAATAGTGTTTTCACGCTAGCAATCAGAATGCTGAAACCGTTTCAAGGAGTGATGGACAATCTATTATCCGATTTCCAGCAGAATATTCAACAAGTATCCGCACCTCGTTAAAGTATGATGGAAAACCATTTGAATGAGCATCGCGTTATTTTGATTAAACTGATACGAAAATGTTAGCATTAGATGCGATTGTTTATCAACTTGGAGGACAAGGAACATCTAAAACTGCTGCAGAAACGAGTTTGTACGCAAAGAGCAGCATCGCCGAAACAAAGATCGAGGGAAAGTCTGTGGATTCATATCAACTTTGATGGAAGAGGTCTAGAGCTCAATAAAGGCCGAGAGTTGACATTGGAGCCGGGAATGTACCAAGAAAGACATCGAAAAGATAAGTGAAAATATAGCTGTTTTTATTTTGTATACTTAGCAGTTGGTACAAAGAAATTGGAGTATTGTGTTTATTTTATTTTATTGTTTTTAATCGCCTGTTGGTTGTTGTTATTCACAATACATTGAACAGAATTAGATTGGGTCCGGTAAGATAGTCATTGACGTCTAAAAGGGCGATCACAAAATTCCATTTCAAAACCGTTACTGTGGTTGTTGGATTGGGTAACAATAGGTCAGAAAGGGACAAATCAAAATTTATTAAAAGAGAATGGGTGAGACTGGTATCAGAAAAACTAAGAATAATTCCTTTGACGGTGACCAAGAATGGAAATGGTAAGCAAAGGCTGGTCTTTTATTACAAACTTTTTAAGGATTTAATCAGTCTACAGTCTGCTTATCGCATAGAAATCTATTAAAACGTTGCCAATATCTTTCTCATTGGGGAAAAATGTAAAAAGTTTTATAATGGATTATCTTTAGATATTTTTGAAAGCGGCGATACATCTTTACTAAAGTTCTTAAGTCTGTTAGATATTGGAGATCTAAGGAAGTGAAAATTGAAGTATTTTTAGATGATGGCATAGCTGCGGATGGTTGTTTTGAAGGGGCATTGGATGCTAGTTATTTACTTTAAAAGCTTCAAGATTTGGATTTATTTACAAGAAAGTATAATTGGTTTTCAGACTCTAAATTTTATTTGGAAAGGTTTACAGTGGACGAATACTGAAGGCAAATTTCGTAACTACAGTATAAGGATAAACTATGTCGTTAAAGACCTTGTTTAGATGCCAAACCTTCTGAATTAACAAAAACGTTATTTTAACGAATATCTTTAGGACAGAATTGTCTGTTACATAATTTCCACGAAATTTGTCGTGAGAGGTATTGTTAAAATGAAAACGGTAAAGTATTTCTGTATTTTTACATATTGAGCAAAGCTAGTTGAGAACTTAATGGAGAAATATCAGATGCTCTACTTGAGATCACGTTTTGACGCAGAAATTCATTCTTTTTATTTTGGTAGTTACTTTAACTATATACTTGCATCAGACTTTTTTAACCTATTACTTCATTGTGACGCCTAAGATGTAGGCAGTTTATCCCTATATTGTGACGCCTAAAATGTAGGCAGTTTATCACTATATTGTGACGCCTAAAATGTAGGCAGTTTATCACTATATTGTGACGCCTAAAATGTAGGCAGTTTATCACTATATTGTGACGCCTAAAATGTAGGCAGTTTATCACTATATTGTGACACCTAAGGTGTAGGCAGTTTATCACTATATTGTGACGCCTAAGTTGTAGGCAGTTTATCACTATATTGTGACGCCTAAGTTGTAGGCAGTTTATCACTATATTGTGACGCCTTAGATGTACTGTAGCAGCTTAGCACTATATTGTGATGCCTCAGATGTAGGCAGTTTAGCACTATATTGTGACGCCTCAGATGTAGGCAGTTTAGCACTATATTGTGACGCCTCAGATGTAGGCAGTTTATCACTCTATTGTGACGCCTAAGATGTAGGCAGTTAATTACTATATGGTGACGCATCAGTTGTAGGCAATTTATCACATTGCGAAGCCTCGGATGTAGGCAACCTTATCAATATATTGCGACGCCTCATTGGAAATTTACCGCTATATTGCGACGCTTCAGACATAGGAAATTTACCGCTATATTATGACTCCTCAGATTTAAGTTATATTGTGACGCCTCTGGTGTTGGGAATTTATATGTTGTGACACCTCAGTAGTAGGTTTGGAGTAATTCTGAAGTTTTTAGCGATGAATACAGCGCATTTTTTTTTTTCACAAAAAGAGTGGTTGGAAACTGGACAGCAAATGAATCTTTAAAATTAAACATGAAGGAGCAGGAGGCAGTCGACAGAATTATGTTAAGTACTTTGGCAATGTTTGAACGTTGTTCCAGATAAAAAAAAAAAATTCGATTTTAATGCAAGTAGGTAGCATAAAGCCAGATTTGGAAATCATAGAAAACCAAAGAATTTAAACTTGTACTGAATACACTGTTCAGGTCATCAATGTATGTAAGCCCAGGAAGAGTACAAAAGAGCGGATTTTTTTTTAAGTGTTGGCAACTAACTTGGATGAATGTTCAATTCTTGCTTACATGTTTGAGTTATGGACTTGTGAGAGTTATTCATTCTTTAGATTGTTTTTCTACTTTTAAAAATATGTTGAGGTTTTTAATCTCTAATATTGGTGTCCCGGTACAGAGGGAATTGATGCTTTAACTTGAGGTTTGGTGCTTTATACCAAAGGTTATTAATAAAATGGAGGTAAAATTTCTTCAAGTAGAATATTCCAGAGTGAAAGTCCTCTCCATCTTGACTGTTGATATTAACGAGGGAAGCTTTATTGTTAAACTTTGAGTGTTTACGTAACAAAATGTTTATTACACACGGCAAAGAGAAAAAAAAAAAAAAAAAAAAAAAGAATTTTTCGCTGAAATTTAACTTTGATATAGAAGGTAAAGGTTTTTGAAATTATAAGTACAATGTTTTATTTTTGGAATCTGCTTTCCAGGATCGCGAATGCAATGAAACGCCAGCAGTCGTCTTTGACGGTGGCATCTGATTTGGACAGGAAAGTGGGGGACCTCAGTTGTCATGGGCATCTTCTATCCTCGATGAATGACAGCACCGACAAGGCCTACCAACTTGTCTTTCAACAAAGAGAAACTTACAATAATAGTCACGAGCAAAGAGAAATGCCATTGTATGTTGCTTTATTTATCACTCTTTTATTAGATTCCGGTGCTTTAGTAATCTCCAGTAATCAAGCTATTTATGCCATAACGTGCATGCATGAAATGAGGGGTTACATAGATCCAACGGAAAATTCACTTGTTAAATCTTTGCAAGCACCTGTGAAACATTAAGCTGGTAGATCGGTGCATACAAAGGATCTTTTTGATAATATGGTGTTGCAGAATCCGTGCGGATTATATTTTCCTATATTGAAAAACTTCTTTATTATTTTGATAGATCATTAAAGTTTTCTTATCTGAGATTTGGGGAATTAAGTTTATTGTAATTTGAAGATTTGTTTGTTGAACGGAAAAAAAAATGAAAATCACCAATACTGTGAAGTTTTTGATATCGGAAGTTGTCACAAATGCTTTTCCATATTTGATGTATTTTGCTTGATACAGAGGAAGCTGGAATGATTTTGTCTTTTGATCGATTTATCTTTAAAAAGTTTTTTAAAAGCTCCTGTAATGTAACCAAACAGAATTTTTTGTTAAAACTGTGGCTACAAGTTCAAACATCGCAAACGATAACGTCAATGATAGGTGTCTTCATAGACATGAGTGTTGGTAGTCTGTTTCAAGTAAACATGTTTGTCAAAGGCTTCAAAAAGAGGTTAAATGTGTAAATCATTCAATCGGAGCATTTATTTCTTTCTCTCCATTTCTTTCCTTCTCTCCCTTTCTTTGGTATTATCTAGGGTCAACCGGCACGGTGCGCTATAATGCAATTTAATGTTTTATTATGTTTATACCTGTAGAGAATGCGGAGTGAAGTGAGGACTAGAATTTTTTCGCGTTACGAAGTATAGCGAAAAATAATTGTCCTAACGACATGTAAGCAGATCTTAAGTGTCTGGTTACTTAAGTTCAGTTGTTATGTAGGCAGTGGCCAATGAGAATTTAGTGTTGGGTGAAACGTATTCCATGTTTGAAGAGGTATTTAGTAAGTGGTCACTTTCTAGCGCACGCTAGCCCGAGCAAGTCGAATTTATTATTAATATTTATATTATTATTAATAATAATATTATTATTATTTATTAGTAGTACAAGAGTGAGGTTCCACCACTCAAATTTGAGTTACTCTGCATTATTGCCGTGGATACACAGGTTTCCATAGTTTTTTCAAAACTTGAGATTTTGTTTTTTTATCTATGGTTTTTCCTGGGCGGCAGAGGAGGCTTATATGTTAATTTGAAAGTTTGTTCATTTTGTTTTAAATATGCACTGCTATATCAGTACAGAAGTTTGTAGCTATATTGTGTTTCAAAAGTATGATTCATTGGAAAAATAAACCTGGCGTCAACCGGCACGGTGCGCTATAATGAGGGTCAACCGGCACGGTGCGCTATAATGCAATTTAATGTTGTATTATGTTTATACCTGTAGAGAATGCGGAGTGAAGTGAGGACTGATTTGATTTTGAATTACCCTTCTCTTATGGGAGCTAATTGCCATAGCTAAAGAGTTTCTTCTACCCTTACCAAGTGGAAAGTAGCCACTGAACTATTACAGTGCAATTACAGTTGACCCCTTGAGTGAAAAAGGTAGGAATGTGAGTCTTGTTAAAACCACGTTTAAATCTAAACAGGAGTTGTAAGAAATTGACCCTACAATGCTATAAAAATGTAGTCCCCAAAAGTCAAGGCCATTGAATAATTACGCATGACTTAAGTGAAATATGATAGATCCAGTATTTGAGGTTCTATTTAAGGAAGGGAGAAACATCCCATATACTACAGTGAAGGATGAGCTAGCTGTTGAATTTTTAACAAAATCGGCTTTGAAAATACTGTAATGGAAAGACCAATGGAGCTGTATGGTGTTTGTATCAAGGTAATTATTTTTGACTACCCTACTTACTGTACTTGAACCCGGAAGATGTTTTAGTTGACTTGCTTTTCATATGGGCAAAGCGCTGAGAATTTGAATCCAATGGTGAATTTGTCCCTAAACCACAATTAATTGCACTTATTATGAGTCTTCCAATAGAGAGAGCATTCATCAAGTGCTTAGGATATACAGGTGTTTCTGTGTACACTGACAACCCTGTCATGTGTTATGAGCGTTGCACGTGGGGTCATGTGACCTGGAAGTGCCTTAGTAAGCATCGAAATAAAGGAAAAAGGAAAAAATCGAATCAAAATACTGTAATTGGCGGTGGGGGTTGCTCATAATGCTAGCTCTAGAGTGTGTCCCCGAAGGCCCAAAAGTGATCGTCCATTTAAAAATAATAATGAAAGTATAAGAAATGAAAATTCTGTCTGTATTGGTAATCAGGTTCCAGTGGTTAGTGAAATTTTTTTTGGAAATGTGTATGAACAGCAAAACCAAAATACTGTCAAGAATAAATCTTATCAAGAGATTCAAGTTCAATATAATGATTTTATACTGAAAAGTCTGTAAAGAGATTGAGGAGCTTAAACAAGTATTGTTAATTATTAAAAATACGATGAATAGTCTATATTTGTAAAATAAAGGCTATTGTTTTTCGTAATGAAAGGGTAACTCAAAATGTTGAGTTGCACAGCAATGTGATAATGGTGGTGAAAGCTCAGTTACATGCAAGGCTGGCTAGTCAGCTAATAAGCCAGATTATGTGAAAAATGTGGTCGGAGATTTAGCTCACATTCTTTATTCCATAACCGAATAAATGGAAAGTCTAACCGATGAGCTGAACATGAATATTCTTCATTCGGCAAGTATGTTAAGAAAGAGTATTTCTGAAAATGGCACATAAACTCCATATCATATCCAGGAATATAAGTAGTTTAAGAAAACGAATTACTCATTTTCCCGACCATAATCAAGGGAGTTCTGTACAGCATTGGAGATTGTAAAAAAGGGCAAATTAAGGAACAGATGATTACCTTCAGCAAACCTATTTAGAAGTTTTTCTTATACTTTCATTATTATTTTTAAATGGACGATCACTTTTGGGCCTTCGGGGACACACTCTAGAGCTAGCATTATGAGCAACCCCCACCGCCAATTACAGTATTTTGATTCGATTTTTTCCTTTTTCCTTTATTTCGATGCTTACTAAGGCACTTCCAGGTCACATGACCCCACGTGCAACGCTCATAACACATGACAGGGTTGTCAGTGTACACAGAAACACCTGTATATCCTAAGCACTTGATGAATGCTCTCTCTATTGGAAGACTCATAATAAGTGCAATTAATTGTGGTTTAGGGACAAATTCACCATTGGATTCAAATTCTCAGCGCTTTGCCCATATGAAAAGCAAGTCAACTAAAACATCTTCCGGGTTCAAGTACAGTAAGTAGGGTAGTCAAAAATAATTACCTTGATACAAACACCATACAGCTCCATTGGTCTTTCCATTACAGTATTTTCAAAGCCGATTTTGTTAAAAACAAGCTTGTATCATGTGTAGATGATGCTACTCTCTTTGCATCAATTCCATTTCCTAAATGTAGATCTGAAGTTGCTGAATCCCTTAACAGATATATATATATATATATATATATATATATATATATATATATATATATATATATATATATATATATATATATATATATATATATATAAAATTAGTGCATGGTGCAAACTATAGGGTATGATGCTGAATCCTAACAAAACTCAAAGTATGATTGAAAGTAGGTCAAGGACAGTGGCTCCTCAACATTTGGATCTCAGCGTTGCTAATATTTCTTCAACTTTATATGACTTTTAAAATTTTAGTTGTGATTCTCGACAGAAAATTTACTTTTGAGAAAGACATTAGGTCTGTGTTCTTAAATTGGATTATTGAGAAAGTCTTTTAGGATTTTTGGTGATCAATATATTCTAAAGAGGTGTTTAAATTCTTCCACTCTACCTTGTTTCCAGTATTGTTCTCCAGCCTGGTCTTTAGCTTCTAATTCTCATACTAATTTGTTGGACACAAACTTACGGTCAATTAAATTTCTTATTCCTGATCTATATATGAATCTCTGGCACCGTCAATCAATTAGTATATTATGCATGTTACATAAGATTTCTCAAAATTCTGACCATCCTTTACATCCAGATTTTCCTAGACATTTCCATCCAGTTCGTAATACTGGGCATGCAGTTAATTCTAATAGTAAGGCCTTCTCCATCCTGAGGCTCCATACGACACAGTACTCTAGGAGTTTTATTCCAGCTTTGACCAAGTTGTGGATGATCTTCTTAATCGGGTAGTTGAATCAGTAGAACTTCAACAGTTCAAACTCGCAGCAAAAGTTTTTATGTTGAAAATGATGGTACGAGTCTTTTTATAGTTTATATATGACATATCTCTTATGATGTTTTTGCTGTTTTTAATATAATTTGTTGTTTATCTTTTCTCATCGTTTCTTTATTTCCTTTATTCCATTCCTCACTGGGCTATTTTTCCCTGTTGGAGACCTTTGGCTTATAGTATCTTGCTTTTCAACCTAGGGTTGTAGCTTGGCTAATAATAATAATAATAATAATAATAATAATAATAATAATAATAATAATAATAATAATAATAATAATAATGCAGAAATATTTATTGTTAATCTTTATGTTCATGCAAATTCTTTGGCTATTGAGGATCTACCTGCTGTCATTTTCTTCTGAGGATTGTTTATTACTCGATGGTTTAAATGCTGGACATATTAATCTTGGTAGCTGCTCAAGAAATTCCTAATGGAATTATTCTAAATAGATTTTTAGATTCGATTGAAAATGCTTTTATACTTGGTAATAGTGAAGCAACACGTGTTAAGAGGAGACAGGCTTGATTACTCAATCCTTTTCAACATGCCTGGAGTACAGACAGATTTCTCTGTTGTAACCACTTTATTGGGCATGGTCTTGCTCTAAGAATTAATGTTTATTTAGTAAAGATTCCACTTATAAACAATAGAAAGCGATATGTATTACCTGGTAGGCAGAAAGATAATTTCATAGAAAAAGTAAGTGACTGGTACGAAGAATACAAACTGTTAGGAATTGAAGATGAGAATGTTCTCCTCAAAGACCTGGTAGCAGTAATAGAATCTATACTTCACAAACCACCGAAAAAAAAGTAATTCTACCAGTAATCAGATACCTAGGTATCATAATGATAAAATAGAGAAAGACTGGAACAAGTTGTAATGAAAATATAGAAATGGGCTAAAAACCATAAGAATATGCAAAATAGGGAAACGATGGTTACTGTGGCTGACCATGCTACAGAAAAGAGGCGAAAGGTTAAAAGCGAGTAATGGGAAGATTTTTTTTTTTTTATTTATTTATTCTGTTTTTTTTTTTTTAATAAGGTAAGAGGAGTTAGAAGAAAGACTAATGCACATCCTAATGCTAGAGAAAAAGCAGAGTATTAGCCGTCAAATAGTCATATACGTCGAGCTTAGATTCCCTCCCTTGAAATATACAGGAAAGCATTGGGAAATTACAGAAACAAAGACGCAGACTGGTTGGTATGCAGAAGAACTTAATGAATGACGCCTGCATTCCTTTCACCATGGATGAAATGTTAAATGCTGTTAAGAAAGGGAAGTCAACAGCTTCAGGTAAGGATGGCATAACATATGATATTATAAACTGTCTTATAACAATGGAGGACAGTCTTCTTTTAGCTTTATTCAATTTATCATACAGTAATGGTCGCTTACCTATAAGTTTTCAATTGCACATATGATACCTGTACCTAAAGGAAATAATGATTATAGACATATCCCTTAACTTCTTGTTTATCAAAAGCTATGGAATGTATGGTTCTAAATAGACTGTTGTATAAAGTTGACGAGCTCCTTCTCCGAATATTTGTGGTATTTTAAGGAACAGGAGTTCCTCCGATTGTATATCAAAATGTGTTAGTACTGCTAGTGCCAAATGCATATTGTTTTTAGATTTAAAGAGAGCTTTTCATAAGGCCAATAAGGATGTGGTATTGGAGGGTCTCGTTAATAAATGTATAAAAGGTAATCTACTGACGTGGATTTCACAATGGTTGAGTAATAGAAGGGAAACTGTTATGTTCCAGGGTTACGAATCCACTGAAAAATATTTTGAACTTAGTACTCCACAAGGGTGTGTGTTTAGCACCATGGTTTTTAATATATTGATGGATGAAATTGCAAGTTATGAATTTCATGGAAATTCACAAGTAATCATATATGCAGATGGTATTCTCATACAATGTAAATCAGAGGAGAGTTTAAGTATCGTGTTAACTGAAATATCAGACCCTTGTATATCTTTGGGTCTTGTGGCGAATGAGAGTAAAACAAAATATCAATCACGAATGGTAAGTGATAAAGAATTATGAGTGAATGGAGTAAAACTAGAAAGATTAACAAGCTATAAATATTTTGGTATGTATAATGGTTTTGGTAAGATAGTGATCAACTTACCTATGTGAAGAGTGTATGTACATCCCGGCTTAAGCCTTTACATATTTTGTCTAATTTTGGTAATGGTGTTGGTATTTCAATATCAAGATCTGTATATCTTGCCACCATTGGAAGTATCATAAACTACTCAGTTCGGGTCCTATATTGTTATAAAGATAAAGATCCTCAGTCCTAAAAATTGTTTCAAAATGAAGCTATGAGAGTAATATTAGGTTGCCCTAAAACTGCAAGGATTGAAATAATACGAATAGAGCTGAATATCCAGGTGTAGCTAAAAGAATAAGAGAATTAACAGTCTCCTCAACTATAGGACTGATTGGACAAAATGATAGGCTTCTAAAATCTATCATCAATAGATATGTGACAGGTGTTCCAGGATTCTTCAGACTGAATGAATATTCACGAAAACTTTGTAAAATATTGAATGAATATAATGTTTTTGATTTCTGTGTACCTTTGTCTACAGTAATTCACGTCCAATAAAACTTCGGATTGCTAAGAAAATAGGGAGAAAAAGGGACAACAATCCCCTTGAACTTAAACAGATGCTTTTGGAGAAAATATCTCAGTACCCAATGAATACGGTGATTCATGCATGTTGTGAGGGTTCTGTCCCCGGATGTCGAGCTGGTCTTGGTGTTGTAATTGAAGAATATTTTGGATTTGACATTAGCACAGAGAGAATATCTAAACGTATTAGTGATCACAGCCCATCTATCACTGCTGAGCTGTTTGCTAGTACTGTACGAGTGTTTGAAATTTGGAATAAATAAGGAAAAATATATAATAGGGTTTGTTGACAGCCAGAGTCCTCTTTTGGCTTTAAATGCTAAAGTACAGTACCTTCTGATGATGAAATAGTTACCAAATGTAAAGAGTACATTTCTATTGTAAAAACGTCAGGCCACAGTGTAAATAAAATTCGTGTGGATTCCCTCACATTGTGATATATATCTTAATGATGTTGCTGACGAGTTAACTGAGAATCTATAGATTATACCTCACCAGTAAGTATGAGAAAAATAAAGTCACACATAACAAGACTACGGGAAGGCTGGAACATTGAGAACGCTAGAGCAATCCTAGGTAATGGCAGTAATAGCATATTTCATTATGATTATATTAGTAACAATACATGTTTTACAAATGGAAAGTCTTCATCTAAATGTGATGGAGTTGTAATGACACTTAAACTTGACTATAAATACTACTAGGATTATAAGAGTGGAGAGGGTATTCCTTGTAAATTTTGTGACGCTTTTAAATTGCACACACTGCACCATTACACTATGGAATGTAGTTCTTTGACAGAATTTAGAAATATTAGTAATGATTGTTTTGAGCAAACGTTGTTTTTTCATTAATAAGACTATTTCACATAAGAGTTTAAAAATATTAATATAAGATATTAGAATTGATAATTTACTTTACTATTGTTTGATTTGTAGTATGTCTAGTAATTGCTGCAATACTGTATACACCCGTGTTCCATCAAAAATTTCCAATTTGTAATTTGTTGTGACATTAAAGTGTTTATTCTATGTACATTATGAGAAATAACTCTCCTTTTAAGAGAAAAGGGTAAAAAACGCGTTTCATGTAAATAGAATCTCGGTTATTTCAAATATGTTAACTCAATTTGAAGTGCTATGTTATCTTTGTATCAGATGTATTTATTTTAGTCGATTTCTACTGAAACTTGGGGACTGCTAGAATGTTTGTTTTATGAAAATTATTACTATGATTAAGCATTATGTAATTTCAGTCCTGTGAAATAGTCATATAAGTTTTGTGTTAATTTACTTTGTGTAAATTCGAAATCATTTATCTAGAAGAAGTTTTCATTTGTAAAAACTACTTGTAACTAAATGTATTTTTTGGTTTAGGTAAATTATTTCCGGGTTTTACATTTGTACTTAGCTTTCGTTCATTTATGTGAATCAAAAATAGATTGTGCTGTCTAGACAAACTAACAGCTCCTTTTGGCCCTTTTTTGTTAATAAATTGTTTGAATTTGAGTTTGAAATATAATAGAAAATATCCGTGCTAACAAGAGTTCAATTGAACAAAAACCCTTTACATTAAGAGAAATCAAGATATTATCATGAAAAATATAATCTAGTGATTTATTTACTTCATCCGTCTCTAAAAGTTAGTTGGACTTATATAGATACATTAAGGAAGATAAAATATATTGACATAAATAACAAAGTAATTAAATAAGTAGCAGATAATCCAATAAACAAGACTAGGTTAACCTGCTCATCAAAAATGCATTTACTAAGTTTGAGTTTCTGAGGTTCTAACGATTCAACTACATGATTTAGATGATTATTTTAGCGTTTGGTTATGGCCAGATTAAAATTTCAAGAATACTGTGTATTATTGATCTACATTAGAGCAAATGTTAGATTTATCTGTACATCTAGGATTATGTAGTGGATAGTACTAAATAAAAAATGTGGTAAAATTATGAAAATTCTCATATAATTTGTATAAAGAGATAATTGAATGATGGTGCCAAAGATTGATATGATTTTTAATTTTCCTTCAATTCCCAGTTTTTTCTTTTCAAGATAATAAACCATTGTATTTCACTCAAAATTTCTGGAATACCTAGGTTTTTGTTTCAGTGGGTGATTTTCACTAAGATGTCCAATTTTCAAAAGCATTTTTGTTAAGAATGGTTTGCTGAGGATTTCGACTTAATGTATATTTTGATTTTGTTAGTTCTAGAGATTTCTAGCAGGATTCAATGAATCTTTTTTTATATTCCTTTATCATATGCATATATCATAAAAGATATTTACAATGATGGAAAAGTATGTTAAATGTTTCTTGACACAACTTGATTGCAGTAATGTTTGCTATTATTATTACTAAGCAAGGTAAAACTCTAGTAAGATAAGCAAGATACTACAAGCCCAATGGATGCAACAGGAAGTAAAGAATAAAGAACGTGGAATATTTTCAGATCAATAACAATGTTAAAAGAGCTTTGCCAAACGTATATATATATATATATATATATATATATATATATATATATATATATATATATATATATATATATATATATGTGTGTGTGTGTGTGTGTGTGTGTGTGTGTGTGTGTGTGTGTGTGTGTGTGTGTGAATGTATCAGGGAAAGAGGCTTTTGTCAACTTGTTCAATTTCTAAAGTTCCATCGATTCAACCACAAGATTAGGGAGATCATTCCATAGTCCGTCACAGCTAGAATTAAAAGTTATAGAATGGTAAGTAATATTCAGCTTCATATTGAAGATCACGAGACTGTTATAATTAGCTCCATATCTAGCGTTACTTACAGGATGGTACACTGAGAAGATCAGAAAGGAAACGATAATTGTGAGAAATCTCATGCAATATATGCAAAGATTTAACTGAACGGTGGTGCCACAGATTAATCTCCCAATCAGGAATAAGAAATTTAATGGACCGCAAGTTTTGTCTAACAAATTAAGTTGAGAGTTATTAGCTGAAGACCAGACAGGAGACTATTGTGCCAAACCAGGTAGAATGAAAGAATTAAAACATTTCCTCAGGATAGAAGATTGAAGGTCTTGAAACACTTTCTAAATATTTTTTTTTTTTTTTTTTTTGCAATTGAAGAAGAAATACCAAGATTGTGCTTCTCAAAAGTGAATGTGCAATCAAGAATTATACATAAATTTTGAATGAGTCCCCTATAGTTGAAGAAACATTGTCAGTGCAGAGATCTGGGTATTGAGGAGCAAGTGTCATTTGTCTACTTTTAAGTTTTGTTAGAATTCAATTTCATACCCAACAATTTTTAACATTCAGTATTTTTAGCTAGATTTATATTAATAGACTCGGCAACTATGGGTATAAATTCCGATGGAATCGGGGAAAAGAGAGTAGTATCATTTGCATATATAATAATATTATTTTTTATGCAAAACAACATATCATTTATATATAGTATGAAAAATAATGGGCCGAAAACACTACCCTGAGGAACATCACATTTTATATTTCTAGTCACTAAGGTGCCCATCAACAACTAATCTTTGAGATTTATTACTTAAGGTCTAATAATGATAACAAAAGACTTTCCTACAATATCAAATTTTGAAAATAAGGTACTAATTATTATCACAGTCAAAGGCACTGCTAGAATTAAGGCTAATCTTTTTTAAATTCCTGACCACAATCAAGGGACTTTTTTATTGCACTAGAAATGGTAAGAGGGGCATCATATACTCTTAGGCCTTACAAAATTCAAACTTGAGCAAACAATTCGTTTAAAGGTGACTGAGAGACGAATCGAATGCAAATAACTTTACTTGGAAGGAGTATGAGTATATATACAACACGTTCCCATCAAGAATGGCACAAAAATCCAAAGATGTAGTCCAGGAATTTATAGGCATTTACAGAATATCAGGGGGAGGGGAGAGCGATAGATATACAAAAACAGAAATACCGTTAGTGTACGAGCGTGTGTCATACACGAATGGTACATGTCTCCCCCAACCCCCTGAAAGAGACATACATGTAAAATAGGGCGCCCTGCTCTTGAGAGACTTACTGTAGGCGGGTCATCTGGCAGGAGATATGCAGGCTTTAGGCGATCAATGGAGACCCAGACTTCTTTGCCGCGCATGTTGAGGAGGAATGCTTTTGGCGTACAACAGATCACAAGTAAAAGGCCCATGTTAAGGATTGTTAACAGTGCCTTGCTTGTGCAAGGAAAACACGCATTGATGAGTTTCTTAGATCTGTTGGTGTGTGTTGCTTAGCTGGGAGTTTGTAAGTCTGGTGGCTTGGAGTAAATTTTTCCACAATGTTACATAGGCCCTGGAGATTGTTGGCGGACCATCTGCTCGAGTACTGCCCCAATAGTGATGTCACTGGCATGGGTGTAGAGAAGGGGAGGTGTATGTTGCATGGGAAAAGTAAAAGCAGCACCAGTTGATAGTGCATTCTTTGCATCACAGAAAGTTGCTTCTTGAAGGGGACCCCACTTCAGGTCTTTTGGCTTACCCTCGAGAGAAGTGTTGAGGGGGCAAGTGTGGTGGCGATGGCTGGTATGAAATGGTGGTAATAGTTGATCATGCCCAAGAATGCTTGCAGTGCTTTGAAAGGTCAAGGGTATGGGGAAGTTCTGAACGGCTGCTATGTTCTCAGTGAGGGTTTGGACTCCTTGGAGAGTGATGTGGTGCCCTAGGAGCGATACTTCGTTGGCGCCAAAAGTACACATGTCGTACCGGACCACAAGGCCATTCTGTAGTAGGCTGTCGATCATGAGGTGTAGATGACAAAAGTGTTTCTCTTTGAAGAAAGGAAACACAAGTTGGAGAATGGATGACAATTAAACAGCTAAGCTTAAATGAGAACAAAATTGAGTTCATGGTGGTCGGATAGAGAAACACTATGAAAAGCTTGGGTGATATTCAAATTAACATAAGTAATGACTCAGTACAGATATCTAGTAAAGTTCTTGATCTAGGTGTATTTCCTGACTGCAACTTGTCTCTCAATGCCTAAATAAATAATGTAGTTAAAACTGCTAGTTATCTTCTAAGAAATATTGCTTTTATAAAAAAGTACCTGAATGAAAATTCTGTAAAGAAACTTGTGATAAACTGTGTTATTATCAGGATTAACCACTGCAATTTCATTTATTACAATTAACCAATAGTACAACTTAAGAAATTACAAAACATAATAAACAGAGGAGCAAGACTGATAAAAGTGGGAATTGAATTCAAAATATGTACAATAACCCACAGAGTTATCAGAATCAGTCGTCCAAAATACTTAAGAGAATTGCTACATATTGTGCAGCCAACAAATCGTGCTGACATAAAAATAGTTACAGATGGCTTCAAACTATTGGAACCTAAATATATGTCTACTGTAGGCTCAATAACCTTTGAATATGCTGCCCAGAGACTATAAAATAAGGTCACACAAGACATCCAAATGATAGAAGACATTAAAGCTGTTAAGAGTAAACTGAAGACTTTCTTATTCCGTGAGTCGTTTGACAGTGACAATTTAACAGTAAATGAGCAATACATAATATGAAATGTTGAATGCTCTGAACAAATAAGATAAAACGACAGTGGAGGTCCTGTAGAGAATGGGGTTCTCCTAGTGGTATGGGACCGGAGAAGCAGCCGCCAGAGTAAATATGTCGCCTATGTAACATGCGCAGAAAGGGAGGTTCCCTAAGATGCAGTTCATGAGACGATGAAAAGTGGCCCAAGCATTAGGAAGTCCAAAACAGGAGTAATAGGTGTATGTACTGAAGGGGGTAATGATAGCATTCTTGGGGATGTTTTCTTGGGTTCTAGGACAATTCATCCCAGGACAACTCATCCCCGGACAACTGATACCTAGGACAACTGATACCTAGGACAACTGATTCCTAGGACAGCTGATATCCAGGACAACTGATACCAGATTTTCTTTTTTTCTCTTTTTTTTGAGTGAGAGAGAGAGAGAGAGAGAGAGAGAGAGAGAGAGAGAGAGAGAGAGAGAGAGAGAGAGAGAGAGAGAGAGAGAGAGAGAGAAATATATGCCAAGTTATATAGAAATAGAAAGTAGCAGTATGTACCAGACAAACAACTTATAGAAAGCTGTAATTTCCTTAGCAATTATACACTATCGAATAGCAGTATTTATTTTTATTCTATAAAAAGACGTAATTGCTATTCATATAATTATTTTGTAAACTATAAACAAAACTGTAAACATCCAATATAAGTTGCTTATATATTTGCCAACCTTTTCAGCTTCAGATTCTTAACATTTAGTTGACCTATAGCCCTCATAATGGTCTATCATATAAAATATCAGCTAAGAGCTAATAAGCTTGTGGACGATAAAAGTTATATATATAATTTTTACAGACACACCACAAATAAATCAAGAAAAGTATGGATATGTGAAGTTAAGTTGTGCAGAGCGCGTATTCAAACAAAGTACTCCTTAGAAATAGTATCTTCAAGTGGAGAATACTCTCATAGTGCCGATGTGATGAAATTAACCCTTAAAATCGAAAATTGCACTATCTTCTATGAAAGACAAAGCATTGTCATCACATGAGGCAGCAAGATCTTTAATTGTGACAGAGTGTTCGTTATTGCAGGATAGTGCATTGGCCGCACTGCCAGCCACCTCAAGTTTATCAAGAAATATTCGGTGGTGGTGGCAACAATATGATTCTGGCGTAGAAGAGGAAGAAAGAAAACTGATATTTGCTTCATCAACAGGACTTGATGATTTAGTTAAATATTCTAACTGGGCTGGCGATGGTACTTTCAAGGTTTTAACCGGGGAGTAGAAATAAATTCAAAACAGATTTATAAAAACTGCAACAACCGACTGCTAAATTTACTTAAAAACTATGATCCTTGCCAGAAAATATCTTTCCTAAAAGCTGTTTCGTACAATCTGCATTAAATTTCTGAATTTTAAACTTTTTTTATTGACAATCTCTGATGTTTGAAGTTTTCAATCACTTTTAATTGAATAATATAAATAAAGGCCTTTTATAGATTTAACCAAGTTATATTTGATAATAAATACATCTTTCTATTTTGTATTTTCAATTTCTTTATAGATTTTATCCTTTTGTACACATTTCTAAAAAACCTGGTCCTAGATATTAGTTATCCTAGATATCAGTTGTCCTAGGTATTATTTGTCTTAGGTATCAGTTGTCCGTGGATGAGTTGTCCGGGGATGAGTTGTCCTGGGATGAGTTGTCCTAGCACGGTTTGCTGGATTCATGGGCACGTGAGAATACCCCTTCAGGAGGTCGAGTGTGGAGAAAGCCTGTGGTTTTTGCAAGCAGGAGGTCAAGTCTACAATGTTTGGGATGGGGTAGTCATCCGGTTCTGCCTGCATGTTTAGGCGCCTGTAACCCCCACATGAACGCAGAGAGCCCTCTTTCTTCGGGATAATGTGTAAAGGTGACGACCATGGGCTTTCTTATGTATTATTGTAATAATTTACTGTATTACCTCAAGTGTTACGTGTATTGAGCGCAACATTGCATCATATTGCATGGATAAAACATGTTATACATTGTACATAACTGAAATAATGCATTTTGATATTAGGATTCAAGCATCTATTAATTACTTCAAAGATAGGATGTGATTCTTTTTACTTTTGTACTGCAGTAGGATTTAAGTCTTTTGAGAGTGATGCTCTTATGTTTGTTTTTGTGTTTTGGTTTGTGAGATTGTTTACGAGATACTCGACGCTCAGTTGGGAGCTGGAACTTGGAAGCCCAGAGTCACAGAGCAATGTAATCACAAGTACATTAAAATGTATTCTATTAAGAGGTCTGTCTCTGATCATAGCCCATCTAACCCAGAAGACAAGTCGGCTACGAGGCTGGGATTTAATATCCTCATCTAACTACTGTATTATTATTTCCAGGTGGGTAATATGCGGAAATCACTAGACAGTATTCAACCAACACAAAAATTGGTTACGAGGCTGGGACTTAATATCCTCATCTAACTACTGTATTATTATTTCCAGGTGAGTAATATGCTGAAATCACCAGACAATATTCAACAAACATAAAAATTGGCGACGACTTGATGACGAATACACACAGAGATCACAGAGAAGCAGAAGAAAAATTATTGCAAGAGAAGCAGAAGAAAAAGTCCAATGAGGAAACCGACACCCCCCCCCCTCCCATGCAGCCGACCAGAAGAATTTCATCAAACTTAAGCAAACAAAACAAGAAACAAAGTGAATTTTAAAGTTGGGTAAGATACAAAAAAGGTAGGAAGTTACAAGGTGACTTTAGAACAGTAGCCTAAGCTAATCCAGGTAAGAATTCGAAATTCCTTTTGACATTGAACATCCTGAACGATTTAGCATAACTGAACCCAATTCTGTTGCAACACGATAGCAACAGTGGTGTGAGGGATTTAAGATTTATTTAGAAGCTTTAGGGAATATGAAGGATGCCCAAAAGAAGGCATTATTACTTCATAGAGCAGGTAGAGAAGTTCGGGAAGTGTTTAAGGCTGCAATTAAGGCTCTTACCTCATATTTTTCTCCTCAGGTCAATAAATTTTTTGAAAGGTATCAATTTACAGCACAGGCATATCAGACAGAAAGTGAAAGTTTAGATGCATTTGTGACTAGACTAAAGAATTTAGCTGTTCCATGTGAATTTCTAGAGTTAGAAAATGTTATCATAGATCAAGTTATTGCACATTGCACATCACAAGAGCTAAGAAAGAATTTATTGCAAGATAAAGATTTAACATTAGAAAAGGTATTGATAATAGGCAGAGCTTTAGAAACATCAAATTGGCAAAGTAACATAGTAGGTAGTTCTACAAGCAAGAGAATGGAAAATTCTAAAATTGGTAAAATAGGTTCCAAGTGGAAAAACAATGAGAATCAGAGAAGGAATATGTCAAAGCCTAGTCATAGAAGAGTGCCTAACACTAATGTTCATAAATATCAGAATCAGGCCTATACACAGAAACAACAGGAAAAACCAAAGTGTTATAGGTGTGGTAAAACTAATCATCTTGCATACGAAGCAAAGAAGTACCCTGCTACTGGACAAACATGCCAGAATTGTAGAAAGATGGGTAATTTTGCAACTACTTGTAGATTCCCTAAACAGTAAGCAAAGAAAATAAATGCTACAGTTGATACTATTGGTCAAGAGAATAATGCAGAAAATGTTCAGGATAGGATAAGACAGAAACTGATTTTGTGTTTCACATAAATTCTGTCAACAAAAATGCAAAGAAACATATGGTAGAAGTAATCATAAATGGTATACCAATTTTGATGCAAGTTGACACAGCAGCCGATGTATCATTTATGTCTGAGAAAACAGCTAAAAACATTCCTAATTTTTTATTAGAAGGTACAAATAGAGTTTTGAAAGGTTATAATGGTTTTGATATTCAGGTAATAGGTGCTTCGAAAGTAGAAGTACAGTATAAAGAACAAAAATTAGAGAGAATGCCATTAACAGTAGTAAAAGGTAAAGGACAAACTTTGCTAAGTTTGGATTGGATACAGTATTTGAAATTAGATTGGCCTAGTATTTTGAAGGTTACAGGTAGGCAAGATGAACACAAAAGTGAAAAGTCTGTGGATAATATCATATCAGAGTTTCAAGACGTATTTGAAGAAAAAGTAGGTACAGTAAAGAATGCAAAATGGATTTTGAGCAAAGTGAAAAATCTATTTTTGGGTGAAATGGCCATGTCTTCCTGATGGAAGGTTCCTTTAGGCAGCTTTCTAAGGGATATTTGGCTACAGTGATACTCCCAGAGAACTGACCACTGGTCTCCAGAATTCTAACTCTTGGCGCGAGTATCCTTAAGATAATTCTTAAGGATATCGCATAATATCAGAGAATATATTTCTTGATACGACACACGGCAATCTTCACCCCGAATAGAGTTTTTGCTCTGAGTGGGAAGAGTGGCGAATTTGAAGGGGAGCCGTCATCAAGGTTACCCGGTGGATCCCCTTTCCCGTACTACTACGGTGTAACTCATTCCTTGTTGCAATTAAGCATGAATGGCTACAGATAGAGTACTTTCGGGTGGGGATTTGTTACTTATATGTATACTCCTTTTTTAGAAAAAGAGGGCGGGCCCATCAGGACAATATGCCATATCACCCAAAAATAGATTTTTCACTTTGTTCAAAATCTGTTTTTTGGGCTCAGCCACGTCGTCCTGATGGAAGTTTACCAGAGAATTACTTGAAAGTACTATATCTGTGGGTTTGTATAGGTGCCTTTACCTTGACTTAGATTCTTATATGGTCACCCAGACCACATGAATATATGACACTACCGTTATTTGTCATCTCCACCAAGTTTGGAACCAACTTAGGGCTTCCTGCCCCCTGCAGGGAATATGTCAATATTAACTATAGAAGCGTCAAGGTTTGTATTTGTGAGAATAAAGTGGAAAATGGCTATTATCAGCTTATTCACACATAAGAATAACTTCAAGTATTTTATTTTTAGGAAAATAAAAGATTCTGGCTAGTTGTATTCGACTACTGGTAGGGCGAATAAGACTCAGATACATTTTCTGTATCTATTTGTATGGACAAAATTAACAACAACGAATGTATTAAAATAGAATCCATTTTTACATAACAGCTTTTTCAAAGTACATATATATTTATCCCCTGTAGGGGAAGAAATATATATTAGAATGCCACTCAAAAAAAATTTGTGAAATTATTATGTTAACTGTCACTGAGATGTTGGATATGTAAAAACACTGTGTACGAATGCACACACGACACTGGTGTTATTGGTTATATTCTACACCTATAACGAACAGTCCAAGGGTCACCATAGTGATCCTCAATAAAAAGGTATTACACTTAAAGGTGCTAATACCTGTTCACCCATAACACTGTAAAAGTCCCAAATCAGTTCACTGTTCATCGCAGCACAAGACGACAGGTTTTAACATACTACCTGCCACCACCACAAAGTGTTTGATTTCATGCACTTGCTTCGTATAATGTTTATAAAAACTCAAAAGGATTTCCAGCCTGTATATGAGCAGAGTCTATCAGAGTCCATAACATACTACCTGCCACCACCACAAAGTGTTTGATTTCATGCACTTGCTTCGTATAATGTTTATAAAAACTCAAGAGGATTTCCAGCCTGTATATGAGCAGAGTCTATCAGAGTCCATATGCTGAAAGAAATTCAGCGAGGAAGCAATTTTTCTCGGATCGTGACCTGCGGATGTACTGTCAGAATCCACTCTGTGAATAAAGTAGGTGAGCTTCGCCCTCAGTTGTTTTAGGGATAAGTTTGATCCTGAGGTTTCGCCTATGAAGAGTTGTCCTTCCTTGAAGTCTGATGTTTTTCGAAGATAGACCCTTAGACACTCTACTAGACAGAGAGAGACATCTTCCTTTAGAGGGCAAATTTTCCAAGGACCCCACCTCTTGGTAGGTAGCTCGTTTTTTGCGAGAAAGGAAGGATCGGGAAAAAGATTCAGTTCTCCCTCTTCTATGATCTAAATATGGCCTTCGTCTCTAGATAGGGCCACTATTACACTAACTCTAGCCCATGAGGCTATAGCGAACAAGAATATTACTTTCTGTGTTAGATCTTTAAGGGAGCAATCTCCATTGTTCAAATTCGAAGCATAGTGCAAGACTTTGTCCAAAGACCATGATATGGGTTTCGGAGGGGTTGCTGGTTTAAGTCTAGCGCATGCCTTCGGAATCTTATTGAAGATTTCGTTCGACAGGTCCACCTGGAAGGCATATAGAAAAGGTCTAGTCAAAGCTGACTTACATGTAGTTATCGTGGTGGAAGCCAAGCCTTGCTCGTGAAGGTGGATGAGAAAGGACAGGCAGAAGTCTACCGAGATTTCTGTTGGTTTGTTTGCTTTAACAAAGGAGACCCACTTCTTCCAAGACGATCCATATTGTCTTCTGGTTTACTTTCACTTGTATTCTTCTATAAAGTCGATGTTGTCTAATGTGATCCCAAACTTTTTCTTGACTGCTAAGGTGAGAAAATCATGAGATGTAGGTTTTAGGTTCTCAATGATGAAGTTTAGACAGTCGAATTCTGGACTAGTTGAGTTTGAACTAGGTTCGGTAGAGGAAACAGCCTCAACCTCAGTTCTATGACTAGAGGGAACCAATTGCTCTTAGGCCATTTGGGGCCACTACTACTGCTGTCCCCTTGAAGGATCTCAGCTTGTTGAGGACCTTCAGCAGGCGATTTGTTGGCGGGAACAGATAGATCTGATTCCATCTGTTCCAATCGAGGAACATGGTATTCATCGCTTCTGCCCGAGGATCCTCGTATGGGGCTACATATCGAGGTAGTTTCTTGTTGTTGCTCGTTGTGAAGAGTTCGATATGCAGTTCTGGGACTTTTTCCAGGATGAAGGAGAATGAGTCTGCATCTACGGACCATTCTGACTCTATCGCCTTTTGCCTGGATAGAGTGTCCACTGTCACATTGCGGAACCCTTGTAGGTGAACTGCTGATAAGTGACATCTTTTCTTTCTTGTCAAGCGAAAGATGGCCAACATCATGTGGTTGATGTAGGGCGATCTCGAGCTTCTTCAGTTCAGACATTTCACTATCACCTCGCTGTCCTGGACCAACTTGATGTGGGCTGATCTGTGAGGGAATAGTTTCTTCAATGTCAGGAAGACTGCTATGGCTTCCAGAATGTTGATGTGAAAGGTCTTGAACTGATGTGACCAGTTCCCTTGAACTTTCCTTTGATGGGAATGACCTCCACCTCCTTCCGGTGAGGCATCCGTGCGGATGACTACTGACGGTTGAGGAGGTTGTAAGGGAATTGTCCTTGCTAGACTCTTGACCTTCGACCATGGCCTCAGAAGCAATCGCAGCAAGGTTGGTGTCAATCTCTGTTGATCTCTTCGAGCGTTTGATGCGTATCTTCTTCAGACTCCTGAAGCATCCTTTAGTTGTGCTCCCAGCTCTGGGTCTGTTACTGCTGTGAACTGGAGAGAGCCCAGTGCTCTTTCCTGTTGGCGTCTTGAAATCTTGTTGGATTTCAGTAGTCTCTTGACAGAACCCGCAATCTCTCTCCTCTTCTTTGGTGGAATGGAGAGGCGATGTGACTGCAAGTTCCAAATGATTCACATCCATTGAAACTCTTGCGCTGAAGAGAGGCGAGACTTCTTGTAGTTGATCTTGAAGCCCAGATGGTCCAGAAACTGGATCACCTTCTTAGCTGCCTGCAGACAAGCAGTCTTGGATGCTGCCCACACCAGCCAGTCGTCCAGGTATGCTGCTACCTGAATGCCTTTTAAGCGTAGCTGTTGTGCGACTATGTCTGCAAGATTCGTGTATATCCTTGGGGCTATGTTTAGTCCGAAGGGCATGGCTGTGAAGACATACTTTGTCTTCTGTAACTTGAACCCTAGGAAGGAGGAAAGGGGGAGGTTGACTGGAAGGTGCCAGTAAGCATCTGCTAGGTCTATTGAGACTGTGTATGCCCCTTTTGGTAACAGGGTCCTTATGTGTTGTAAGGTTAACATCCGGAACTTGTTGTTCTCGATGAACTTGTTAAGTGGAGACAAGTCTAGAATGACTCTGAGTTTGTCCGAGTTTTTCTTGGGAACACAAAACAGCCTTCCCTGGAATTTGATGGACTTTGCTTCCCTTATAAACTTTTTGTTCAAGAGTTATAAGGTATATTCTTCCAGTCAGGGGGTAGAGTGTTTGAAGAATTGAAGAATTGAAGAAAAGAAGGTGGAGGTCTGTTCCATTTCCATCCTAGTCCATTCTTGATTAAGCTGTGGGCCCAGTGATTGAAGGTCCAACGATCCCGAAAGGGGGAGAGTCTTCCTCCTACCTGGAGAATCTTATTGCTTGGATGATCCAGAGGGTTTGTTATCCTGACCACGTCCTCCTGTACCCTTTGGGGGGTTTCTTGAGAAACCTCTCCTAGACCCTCTACCTTTTAGGTGAAAGGTAGTGGTGTGCCTCTCAAAGCCTGGGTTAAAGGTGGGTGACTGGGCTACTAACTGCTGGGGCACCATCTGGAAAGTGGTTTGTGGTTGGGCAACCATTTGGGGCACTGTGGTCATGGTAACAGTGGGATATTGCGCAGGTCTATGAGGCACTAGTTACTTCTTTGTCTTCCTGTTCTTGGGTTGGGGACCAGCATCAGAGGATAATTTCCTTTTGGAAGACATGCCCCACTTTTGGAGAAGGTCCCTATTCTCATTGGTGGCTCCAGATACACTAAGTAATCAGCTTCCTAGGCTCGTGTTTGATCATTGCATTGGCAAACACGTATTCTCTACAGACCCTCCTGGACTTCACAAAAGCGTACATATCCTTCACTAGTGTAGCCATGTGCATCTTGGCTAGGACCATGTACATATCTGGGGTGCTTGAAAAGCCTGCACACATCTCCATGCAGTTCTGGAGGGACAGAGAAGCGGCTAGTCTCTCTTTTGTCTCCTGTTATCTTCGCAGGAGAAAATCTGACAACTTCGGGAGGTTCTCGTTGAACTGCTGTCCTGCGATATCTGGATCCAACTTCGAGATCGAGAAGGTTAGATGGACCTCGTTCCAATCCTTCTCGCCTGTAGGCAGGGCTAGAGACAATGGTCTACACTCCTCTAGCAAAGGGCATGGTTTGCCCGTATCAACTGCTTTTAGTACGCAGTGGAGAGCTTTAATTGTGAAATGAAAAGCTCGGGAGTAATGAGCAAGGAACGTAGGGTACCTCTTGCTCAAAGCAGAAACCTTCGAATTTGTGTATCCTGCTTTCTTCAGGCTACTCGTCAAGAGAGCCTGTGCCTTGTCAGGATCGAAGACAATGACCCCCTTAGGTTCTGTCTCTTGTTTAGATGCAAGTTCGTTCTTTAACCTGATGAAGCACTCCGGGTAAGCCGCAAAGCTCGGCCAGAATTGGAGATCGTCGAGGGGTATGGCCCCCATCTTCTCCGAGACGTAGAGTTTCCCATTCATCATGGGCATGAACTCTGCATACCTCCAGGGGTTGGTTTCAGAACTTTGGGGAAAGTCAGAGACTCTGGGCTGCTTGTAGGAGCCGAGAGAAGCCGACGCACGGTGTACTTCCTTGACTTCCTTTCTCATCTCCTGCTGTTCCTTGTGCATAGTTTCCATCATCAGCTGGATCTGCGGCATAAATGCTTCGCTATTGGGGAACGGCAGTTCTGGTTGAGAGGTTGAGGCCGGAGAGGTTAACGGCACAGTTTGATATGACGTCACAGACAGTAGAGGGTCTTCTGTTTCTGTCGATCCGGATTCTTCTTCTTCCTCAGGTGGCTAGGCCACCTCTTCTTCAGGATCTTCTTGAAGGAGATCCTTCTCGGTATCCGATGACACCTCTGACATCCTTTCCTGATGGCTGTCCATGCATTCCTAAACCTTATTAATGTCAGCCTTAATCAACAGTTGTATGTAGGGAGGCTTGATCAGTACCTGAGGCACAACCGCGTCGGATGTTGCCATAGCGAACACAAGGCTTCTGATCATTTTGCTTGGTAGTTAAGGTCCCGGAGAGTTCTTCTGAAACCCTCTTACCCACTTTCAAAGCGTTTCCCTTGTAGTATCCCTAGACTCCGATGTTTTGGGATCACAGAAACCCTCGGACATCAAGGCCGAACAGACGGTGCAACCCTTCGGGTCCCAATACCTCAAGGTTTCAGTTGCGATGGAGCAGGGGGCATGAGTCCTGCACATCTTGTGACCACAAAAGTTCCTACTTTTGTGGTTACAGTACATGACTGCACACTTCACCTTGGCCTTCTCCTGTAAGGAAAGAAAGAGTGAAATGAGTATGGGGTAATTTATACAACTGATAAATCTCACATGCATTAATAGTAAGTCTTACTATCATAATTATAGCTTAGGATAGTAAGCTAGATAGGAAATAGGAGATGAACATATCTGTGTTTCCTGTCCAGGCAATTGCTGTGACCTCCCTTAATATTAAATTTTAAAATTTCCTTATTAGGGAAATATAGGGTGGGATAGCTCTAGTACTTTGAGCCGGAGTCAGTGTATACTAGCACTAACTCCCCCACAAGTGAAATATTAATATTGTAGGGTAAAATCTTGTGTTCTGATGATCTAGGATACATCAGAATGTTGAAGGAATGGTTACCTCAACATTTGTTTAGCGGTCTCATCAATAAACTGTTAAAGGATACACAGAGTATGTTGGAAATTCATACCACTGTATGTCATATACTGTAGTTTTCTAGCTACTGTATTTGCTATACAGCAGGAATGCGGGCTACTGTATATTCTTATACTGTAGTTCTGGCGGTATACTGCCGGGCTAGGCTAGTACCTGGCGGCACTAGCTGATAGAGAGAGTGAAAGAATGGAGAGAAGGACTGCCGTATTATTATACTTTATTACGATAATTACGGTTATAGGGACTACTGCCTCTACTGCCTTCTTTCCAGAATGAGGATTCAAATGGAAGGGGAAAGAATGTAATAATTCTAGCTTCTATCCAGCCACAATATCTGTTGTTGTCTGCACTGCCTGTTACAGGGTTTGTGGATGGCATTCCAAGGAAGGACTGAAGAATACTCAAAGATGTAATGGGTCCTAGCCGGCACAGCCGTCACGGCCGGCACAGCCGTCACGGCCGGCAGGCACAGCCGTCACGGCCGGCAGGCACAGCCGTCACGGCCGGCATAGCCGTCTTGGCCGGCACAGCCACCATGGCCGGCTCAACCTTTCCCAGACCCTTGCTTCCGTTAGGGGGAAGGTCGAAGCGGCAATCTAGCCGCCTTTGTTGGAGCCCGGCCGGCATCGAAATCAGCCCGGCAAGCGGGGTGATTGTAGGATACCGGCCACAGGGGTCGTGACGGCTAAGCCATCACTAAAGGACAGAATGGAGAAGGGAAAGGCTCTTATGTTATGCAAAGAAAGAAGGCAGCAGGTATGCCGCCTGCTTCCGGCTGCAAATCAAGGAAACATAGTTTCTTTGGCGGTGCCGTCTTTGGCGGCAAAGGAATAACGATTCCTTGGCCTAAGACATTGCCGGATAAAACTTGTCTTCTAGTCCACAAGGGAGAATTTGGCGGTAATCGTACTACCACTTTCAGTTGTGAACTGGGGAAACCGGGCTTCCTATGCCGGCAACGGTGTAACTGGCAGGGGAATGACTAATCCTCCATCGGTAGAGTTGCCAGTAACAAGACTGAATACTCTGAGTTACTGTCATATTTCAAAACCGGGAAGCTCACCAGCAAAGAGAATGGACAGAAACACTATCTCAGTCAAGCCAGAGTACACTATTCTATGGCAAGAGGAAAGAGAGGAGATGTTCTATCTCCGATTGAATTAATAACACGATACGAGAGGATAAACGGGGATAACATTACTAAAGTATACTAAAACGCGTTATGGTAGCCTGATCCAAATCGGGATCTCGGCTACGCTATATCACCGAGGCCCTAACGTATACTATCGAAACATTTTAATAGAAGAGGAAATATTACATATGTAATCTTATCTTCACTAGTATAATTTGCCTAGATAGCTAGAATTCATTATTGCTAAATACCGAGAACATTGTACTACTAACTAAATATAGCATTTATGGCGTACGTACGACAGCGGCCAAAAATGGCCGACTCCGGGGATGGCTCTGCTCCATTAAACACATCTAAATTATGCTAATTTAACTGTGAGAAGGGAGCCAAAAATTATACATGGGAAAGATTAAATACTCAACTTTCCCGAGGATGAAGATGCTGGAGATTGCATTGTAATAATCCTTGTAATAGTAACAAAACCGAGAGCAGTTGGGAGAAACACCGTGCTTAATTAGCTACTACAAAAGGAATAGTTCGCTGGGATGGTACCGGGAGGGGATCCACCGGGTAACCTTGATAACGGCTCCCCTTCATTTTCGCCACTCTTCCCCCTCAGAGCGAAAACTGTATTCGGGGATAAGATTGCTATGTGTCGCATCAAGAAATATGTCCTCTGATATTATGCGATATCCTTAAGAATTATATTAAGGATACTCGTGCTAGGAGTTAGAATTCTGGAGACCTATGGTCAGTTTTCTGGGAGTATCACTGTAGCCAAATACTCCTTAGAAAGCTGCCTCTAGGAACCTTCCATTAGGACGACATGGCTGAGCCCAAAAAGGCCATTTTAGTTTTGAAACCTGAGAGTGCTCCTAGATTTTGTGCTCCCAGAACAGTATGGTATGCATTGAAAAATGCAGTTGAAACAGAAATCAGGAGATTAGAAAATGAAGGTTCATGGGAAAAGGTTACATATTCAGATTGGGCTACTCCATTCGTTCCTATTGTGAAGGAAAATGGTCAGGTTAGGTTATGGTGAGATTACAAAGTAACGTTAAATCCACTACTGCACTTAGCTCAACATCCATTACCAAATCCGAAAGACAGGTTTGCAACTATGTCAGAATGTACTGTTTTTTCGAAGTTAGATTTAAGACAAGCATTTCAACAGCTTCTCATTGATAAAAGTTCACAAGAATTATGTACAGTAAATACATCCTTAGGTTTGTTCAGGCCAAAGAGATTACCTTATGGAGTTGCAATCAGTCCAGCTATACGGCAACAAACTATGGATAAGATTTTTTCAGGAATGCAAGGATTATTCATTTTTCTAGATGATATCTTAATTTGTGGTAAAGACAAAAGAGAACATAGAGAAAGATTGCGAACAGTTCTGGAGAAGTTGAAGGAACATAATATTCGAGGAAATAAGAGCAAATGTATTTTAGAAGTTGATTCAGTGGAATACCTAGGTTTTGTAATTAATGGCAAGGATATTTAAAAAACTAAAGAGAATATTAAAGCTGTACAATCAACAAACGTACCAGAAAAATTTAAGGAATTACAGTCATTTTTGGGTTTAGTAACATTTTATGGGAATTTCATTCAGAATTTGTCTACAATTGCACATCCATTGTATAATTTGTTGAATAAGGGTGTAGAATGCAAGTGGACAAAAGAGTGTCAGGAATCTTATGAAAGAATAAAAAAGGAAATAACATCACCTACATTCCTAGTACATTACCAAATGGATTTACCAGTTAAATTAGTATGTGGTGCATCAAACATAGGTTTAGGTGCAGTATTATCTCATGTAATGCCAGATGGAACAGAAAAACGAATTGCATTCACTTCTAGAGTATTGAACAAGGCAGAAAGGAATTACTCTCAAATAGAAAAAGAAGGTTTAGCATTAGTGTATGGAGTTAAGAAATTTCATATGTATCTTTGTGGTAGGAAAAAGTTCACACTTGTTACAGATCATAAAATTTTATTAGCAATATTGGGTCCAAAAGCAAGTTTACCTTCGTTGGTAGCTGCAAGAATACAATGTTGAGCAATTACCTTAGCCGCGTACCACTATGATATAGAATACCGTCCAACATCAAATATGGGTAATGCAGATGCTTTATCTAGATTACCAGTAGACAAAGCTCCAGAAGAGTAAGATGACAGTATTCTGTTAATTTCTGAATATGATGTACCCATTACAGCAAAGGATATAGCTCACAGTGCCAAGAGAGACCCAGTACTTAGTAAGGTTTTAGAGAGTTTAATGACAGGTAGGGACTTATGTGGAAAGGTGGAAAATTGTAAACCCTATAAGGATGTATGGTATGAACTGAGTGTAACACAAAGAATAGTGATGAGAGGTTCAAGGGTAGTTATTCCTAATTCACTGAGGAATAAAGTTTTGTCTGAAATGCATGCTGATCACCAAGGTATTGTAAGATCAAAGTCAATTGCAAGAACTTTTGTATGGTGGCCAGGTGTAGATAAAGATGTGGAATCTTATAAAAGGATTTTTTTTAATTGTGTTATGCAACAGAACAATCTTCATTTTGCTAGAATGCACCCATGGAAGTTACCCAGGTATCCATGGCAAATAGTGCATATAGATTTTGCTGGTCCTTTTTTAAATTATTTCTTTTTAATAGTCGTAGATGATTACAGTAAGTGGCCAGAAGTCATTCCAATGAAGACAACAACATCTTACGCCACAATAAAAGAGTTAATGCAAATTTTTTCTACACATGGTATTCCAGAAAGAATTGTTACAGAAAATGGTCCACAATTTATCTTACAAGAGTTTAAAGAATTTTGTAACGTCAATGGAATAAAACATACATTTTCAGCAACATATCATCCCTCTACCAATGGAGAGGCTGAAAGGTTTGTTCATACATTAAAACACATTATGAAGTTTAGAAAAGCAATTTCAGGTAACATATATTTACATGTATCAAAGTATTTATTGTCTTATAGAGCAACACCGCACATCACAACAGGCGTGACACCATCAAATTTGTTGATGGGGAGGAGAATTAGGTGTAAGTTAGATTTGTTGTATCCAAGTTTGCAAAGTGATCTAGAAGATAAAGAGTATAAACAAGTAAAAAATCTTCCAAAAGTAAGACATTTTTTACCTCTATCTGATGTCATGGTAAGATCGTACAACACTCCAGATAAGTGGGTACCAGGAGAGATTGTAAGAGAAATAGGAAATTTACATTATAAAGATTAAGTTAGTGGAAATATTATAAAACGTCATGTTGATCACTTAAAGCCATTAAACAGAAATACAGTAGAGCATGTAAATGTTAGAGATGGAAAACTTTCAGAAGTAGTTAAATCAAATGAGTAAAATATTAACCAAAGATGCTCCAACATCAAAGGTAGATTCAGAATCAATTCATGTACCAGTACAAGATGTGGTTAGAGTGCTTCCTATTAGGATTAATAGAGGAAAGCCCCCTGAGAGATTAGATTTATAAAGATTTTTACAATGTCAAGTTAAGGGGGAGGAGACTGTTATTTATCATTGTAATAATGTACTGCATTACCTCAAGTGTTACGTGTATTGAGCGCAACATTGCATTATATTGCACGGATAAAACATGTTATACATTGTACATAACTGAAATAATGTATTTTGATGTTAGGGTTGAAGCATTTATTAATTACCTCAAAGATAGGATGTGATTCTTTTTACTTTTGTACTGCAGTAGGATTTAAGTCTTTTGAGAGTGATGCTCTTATGTTTGTTTTTGTGTTTTGGTTTGTGAGATTGTTTACGAGACGCTTGACGCTCAGTTGGGAGCTGGAACTTGGAAGCCCAGAGTCACAGAGCAATGTAATCACAAGTACATTAAAATGTATTCTATTAAGAAGTCTGTATCTGATTATAACCCATCCAACCTAAAAGACAAGTTGGCTACGAGGCTGGGATTTAATATCCTCATCTAACTACTGTATTATTATTTCCAGGTGAGTATTATGCGGAAATCACCAGACAATATTCAATCAACATAAAAGGCTTGAGGCCTTTTGGCAAAGGCCATTTTTTTCTATTTCAGTGAACTTATGTTTAGCGGGTTCCAAATGATCCAGTGCCCTGTCATCTTGATATGGCGATAGATATTGTGTTTCGTGGGAACCATTGAATTTTGATGAAGTTCTGTATGGAAAACCTCCAGGTACAATGTTAGGAGGTGGGTGTAGGCATTTGTGAGTGTGCTGTTGTGGAGATCGAAGTCGGAGAAGGTCGGTTGTAGAGGCGTCAAAAAGTACTATTCCGCGTTAACTAATCATCATGAAACTACATCGACTAGGAAGTGGAAGTGTAAGAGGAAATCTGCACAGAGGATTGGCAATGTTGCGCGAGCAACAAGAAACATCTAAATATATTTGGTGCTTCCAAACAATAATATGAAGGTTTCTAAAACGAGGGCAGATATTGGCAGACTTAGACAGACTACGTCGTGTCCTGGGGAGTGGCCTTGACAGAAGGGAATGTCCAGCACCCGTGTCTACCAAAAATTGCATGCCCATATCTGTTTCATGGTAAAACAAAAGATTAGCGACAGGGGAGGCCACTACCACAAGCGATAGCCTACTTACATGTTTTATAGTCACTGACAACCATTCGCACATTTCTTTGCAGCAGCCCTGAATTTGCAATTGTAGTATCATAAATGCAGGCGACGGGCATCAGTAAGTGGCCAGAGATATCATTGGTTGGGGTGTAAGTAAGGGGTGGTATACATGTGGGTAAGCGACTTTGTCACCACTCAAGTGCATCACAGGGTGTGCGTCCTTGTCCTACCGCATTCACAGCAGCATTTGTCGATATTGAATGGTTGTCTACTTTCTCACGAGTGGAGGCATTGATGGAGATCTGGAAGGTGGTGAAGTGGTTATTCATAAGTGCCTCGACTTTAGCCATGAGGTCCTTCATGGGCAAACTATCAATATCGAGAATAGCAGAACGTACAGGTTCGGGTAGGCTCCGTACCCAAACGGTACGAAGTAGATTCACTTCATGAGAAGAGCCATCTGTGACAGGTTGCAGTCGAGCAATACTGTTAATTCCCTGAGGGCCGGTGAAGCCTTTTGGTCCCCTAACGGTTGTCGAGAGAGCTGATATAGTTTTGCTATGGGGGCAGCCAGTGATGTAGTTTTCCAGGAATGAGTCCACAGGAATCGCTGTAAGAATTAACCTACTTTGGTGCTTGACCAATTGACGCCCTTGATGCAAAACTGAACTTCCGCATGCTGGAACCAGGTGAAAGCTTCTCCACTTGCGAAGGACGATAGTTTCATTGAGGCAGCGTGTGCTGAAGAGGCAGGTTCGGTAGGCGGCATCTTAAAACAGTAAGACACAGCAATGAGGGGCTAGGGAGGAGGGAAAGGTCCCTCCGCTGGTCACCAATGTGCAAGCAAGCTGTGAGGAGGTGACTGAGAGACGAGTCCAATGCAGTTAACTTTGTTTGAATGGAGCATCAGCATATATACGAACCTGTTCCAGTCAAGAACAGCACAAAAATTCAAACTCAATGATGCAGGACATACAGGAATAATCAGGTTATCAGTACGAAGGGAGAGTGATAACAACAATACACAAAATACAAAAATATCGGTACAGTGTACGAGCATGAGCGATACACGTGCGGTAAAAACTACAAACTAGGGAATAGATGATTATCTTCTACATACTTTTTTGGAAGTTTTGTCAGAAGGTGACAGTGCAGGCTATTAAGAGATTCAGAATGCAGAATTTATACTTAAAGCCTATAAACAGAAATTTGGGATTTGTAAAAAGAAGGTGCCCATTCATGTATGGATATTGCTAGGCAAAAGGAGAGGTGTTTTGCAGATTCTTATATTTCTGGAAATTTTTGTTCCTTGAAAGAGTGATTCTAGAGGAATTCAAGAATTTCCTAAACAAAATAATCAAACACACATCTTCATGAAGTTCAAGTATAAAATGTTAAAATGGCAGGTAAACTGTACGAGTTTGTTTTGAGCCATAGCTAACTTAATAAGGTTTAGGGAAAAGCGGTCAGATGCTATTATTTTGACAGCCAAATATCAGATTAATAATTCCTTACCTAATGACTGCATATATATAAATAAATTTTTATCTAATACTGGGATCAAACACTAGCCCCTTCAAATGAAAGATCAGGTCAATTCCAACCATTCCACCAGAGGCTCAAAAGAAGTCGGAACCTAACTGCTACCTGCAATTTGGGATTTACTTGGCAAGACATGATTCTCTTACCAGCGAGTTTTACCCAACTTCCCGGCCCACTAGGCTACACAATTGATAGCTTTTAATTCGAATTACCCATAATGAGTCAATATGAATAAAAATAAACACAATATCAGGCCAAAATAAAAGTAAAGATCTATCTCATACTAAGATCGAACCTAGTCAACATAATTGATGGACGTATGATACGTATCCCTTCTCGTGTGCTAAGGTACCGAGTGCAGGACAAACCGTGGTTCACTGATGATTGTAGACGTACTTATTTGGAGAAGCAGGAGGCCTATCATCTTTGGAAGGGTAACAGACCAGATTTGACCTGGAATAACTATACTCACCTTCGAGCTTTTGATCAGAGAGTTTATGGCTCAAATGAAAAGGAGTACAATTTAACCATAAAAGAAATCCTTTCTGGTACAACTCAGGAAAATAAATGGTGGTCTACCCTTAAATCTGTACTCTTTGGTGTAGATGCAACAGTTCCTCCTTTATTTAAATCAGATGGCTCAGTCACCCACTGTCCAAAGGAAAAGGCAACTCTTTTAGCTGGTGTTTTTGACAGTAAACAGAGTAATGAAAAACTTGAACTTCCTCATTCTGGTTTTCGTGAGGCTAAACTAACTAGTTTAGCTTTTCGGTCTCGTAAAATTAAAACTCTGTTGATGGACCTTGATGCTTATGGAGATGTAGACCTAAATGGTATTTTTCCTTTGTTTTTTTATAAAGACAGCAAATTTCTTAGCTCCAAAGTTATCTGTTATTTTGCGCAAGTTGGCAAGAAGAGGAGCTTTTAGCACTTGTTGGAGAATTGGTAATGTTACTTCTCTATGTAAATGTGATTGTGGTAGCTCAAGTCCAACTGATTACCGCCCAATTTCCATAACTCCCATATTATCTATAGTTTTTGAGCGTCTTTCAGCAAAATGTCTTAGTAGGTTTGGTGAAGGTAATTTTCTATTCCCTAGTTTGCAATTGGGTTTTCGTAAAACCCTTGGAGCATGTGATGCCCTTCTTACTATCTCCAATGCTGTACAGAAATCCCTTGATTGTGGTCAGGAAGTTCGTATGATTGGCCTTGATTTCAGTGCTGCCTTTGACCGTGTTAATCACGAGGCCCTTGTTTTCAAACTCAAACAGTTAGGAATGGGTGGGTTGTTTCTTAGCATTATTATTGATTTTTTTAAGTAATAGATCTCAAAGAGTTGTTGTTGATGGGCCCCATAGTAAGTATAGGAATGTGATATCCGGCGTTCCACAGGGTAGTGGTCTTGCCCCATTACTTTTCATACTATATACACATGACATGTGGCTTGGCCTAGAAAACAAGTTTGTTGCATATGCAGATGATGCTACTCTCTTTGCATCAATTCCATCCCCTGAATGTAGATCTGGGGTTGGTGAATCCCTTAATAGAGATTTAGCTAAAATTAATGCATGGTGCAAATTATGAGGTATGAAGTTAAATCCTAACAAAACTCAAAGTATGATTGTAAGTAGGTCAAGGACGGTGGCTCCTCAACATCCGGATCTCAGTATTGATAATGTTTCTTTAAATTTGTATGACCCTTTTAAAATTTTAGGTGTGATTCTCGACAGCAAATTTACTTTTGAGAAACGCAATAGGTATGTGTCTTCTTCAATTGCACAAAAAAATTGGCTTACTGAGAAAGTCTTACAAGATTTTCAGTGATCAATCTATTTTGAAGAAGTGTTTTAATTCTTTCATTCTACCTTGTTTTGAGTATTGTTCTCCTGTCTGGTCTTCAGCTGCTGATTCTCATCTTAATTTGTTGGACAGAAACTTATGGTCTATTAAATTTCTTATTCTTGATCTACATATTAATCTTTGGCACCGTCATTCAATTAGTTCATTATGCATGTCCCATAAGAGTTTTCGTAATTTCCGACCTTCCTTTAAATTCAGATCTCGCTGGACAATTCTATCCTGTTCATAATACTAGGCAGGCAGTTAATTCCAATAGCCAGGCCTTCTCCATTATGAGGCTCAATACTACATAGTATTATAGAAGTTTTATTCCAGCTGTTACCAAGTTGTGGAATGATCTTCCTAATCAGGTAGTTGAATCAGTAGAACTTCAAAAGTTCAAAGTTGGATCAAATGTTTTTATATTGACCAGGCTGACATGAGTCTTTTTATAGTTTATATATGACATCTGTTTTTGACGCTGTTAATAGTTTATGTATGACATATCTGTTTTGATGTTGTTACTGTTTTCAGTATGATTTATTGTTAATTTGTTCTCATCATTTATTCCTTTCCTTTCCTCACTGGGCTATTTTTTCCCTATTTGAGCCCTTGGGCTTATAGCATCCTGCTTTTCCATATAGGGTTGTAGCTTGGCTAGTAATGATAATAATTATAATAGCTCCTTCTAATAAAAGGCCAGGTCGCTTCCAACCATGCCGCCAGAGTCTCAAAAGAAGTCGGAACCTAACTGGTAACTGCAATTCAGGATTTACCTGGCGAGATATCAGTCTCATATCAGCAAGTTTTCCTCGACTTTATAGCCCACCAGATGGCACAATTGATAGCTTTTAATTCGAATTACCCGTAATGAGTCTATATGAATTAGAATCAACACAATATCATGCTCAATTAGAATTAATTTCTATCACATACTGGGATCGAAATCTAGTCCCTTGAAATGTAAGGCCAGGTCGCTTCCAACATGCCACTATAGACTTAAAAGAAGTAGGAACTTAACTGCTAACTGTAATTCAGGATTCACCTGGTGAGAAATCAGTCTCTTACCAGTGAGTTTTCCCTGACTTCCTGGCTGATCAGGTGACACAATTGATAGCTTTTAATTCGAATTACCCCAATGAGTATATATGAATGAAAATCAGCACAATATCATGCTCAAATAGCATTAAACATTTATCTCATACTGGGATCGAACCCTAGCCCCTTCAAATGAAAGGCCAGGATGCTTCCAATCATGCTACCAGAGGCTCAAAAGTAGTCGGAACCTAACTGCTAACTACAATTCAGTATTTCCCTGGGGAGAAATCTCTTACCTGCGAGTTTTCCCCGACTCACCGACCCATCAGGTGACACAATTGATAGCTTTTAAATCCAATTACCACTGAGTCAATATGAATGAAAATCAACACAATATCGTACTCAAATAGAAATAAATTTCTATCTCATACTAGGATCGAACCCTTGTCCATTCAAATGAAAGGGCAGGTCACTTCCAGCCATGCAACCAGAGGCTCATAAGAAATCGGAACTTAACTTTTAACTATATTTCAGGATTTACCAGGCGAGACATCAGTCTCTTACCAGCGAGATTTCCCAGATTTCCCGGCCCACCAGGTGGCACAATTGATAGATTTTGATTTGAATTACACCCAATGAGTCAATATGAATCTAAATCAATACAATATCTTGTTCAAATAGAAATAAAGCTTCATCTCATACTGTTTCGTTGTTTTACATGTGTAATCCATCATCAAAATTTCATTGGTTGTTTTACTTTCACTGTACATATTTCTAAAATTAAGTTTTGAAACAACTCTCAGATGAGTTTACTATACATACAAAAATATACATGTAAATGATTTTTTACATCCATACACTTATCACAGAAATTATTATCATTCATTTTCAGTACTCTAAGCCTTTTTTTCTTTGTGGCTAATGATTCACAAAAATCTCTCCATCAAACTTTTCTGGTACGAATCAACATATTTACACAATAGTCTATTCCATATACCGTTAAGTTAAAGGGTGGATATCTCTCCAATTATTGCCATATGTTCTAGCATTAAAGACACGTATATGTTTTTGCTTTCAACATGTGAAAAATTGGACCTTTTTATCAATTTCCCCTAGGGTATCAAAGATATACTTTTGTAGAAAGGAGTAAAATACATTATGAAAATTTTGCAAAGGAAATATATGACATATTCTAATATTTGTAAAATAAAGGGCTAATTGTCTTCCATAGCTTTCTGATTGAGTAATTTTCAAATATGTGTTCATTAAAATAGCTGGTGCCTTATAATACACATTGACTATATCCGTGCCTCCTTTCGCTTTTTGAGGATAAAAGGATTCTCTCATAATTGGATCATGCATTCTATACCAGAGCACAGTGGGCCAGAAATGGACAAAAATAAATTTTTGACTTTTCCAAATTATCATGAGGGTCATAAAAGTAGAAAATACTTACACTAGTGACAAAGGAAGGCAATATTATAGCTTTCAAGTAGTTGTTAGTACCAATATATTACAGGCTTAAGCATGACTAAACAAGTTGTTCTTGGCTGCACAGTGTTGTACCAACCGTGTGTCACACGATTGTACATAGTAACGACATTTCTCTTTTTTGTATATAGTCTCCTTTGTATCTTCGCTCTCCTCTCGCACTGATAGGGACCTGAATAAACATGTCTGTTTTTCCAACCGCTGCCAACCCGGGGTCACCAATGTGATGGGCCAAGAAAAGGTTGTGAAGTGACTGTCTATAAGGGTGTCGGCTTTGGTCATCAAGTCCTTTATGGGTAAACTATCGACATCAGGTATGGCAGCGCGTACAGGTTTGGGTAATTGGCTTACCCAAAGGGCACGAAGTAGGTTCACCTCACGAGGAGAGCCGTCTGCGGCAGGTTGCAGGCGAGTGATGCTGGTCATTTCCCTGAGGGCGAGCGAAGCCCTTTGGTCCCCCCAACGGTTGTTGAGAGAGCTGAGAAACCCTTCCTATACAGGTGGCTGGCGACGGCGAGTACTGCTGCAGAAGGTATGTTTTGAGGACGTCATAGTAACGGTGAGGGGGGGAGGTGGGAGGAACGAGTCACTCCGGGGTCACCAATGTGATAGGCCGAGTGTAGGTTGTGACTCAAAGGCAGGATGAAAGCAACTGAGTGGTGAATGTTGGGTGGCTCTGTCGCCGCTCTGGCTCATCACGGGGTAGGCGTGTCTGTCCTACAGCATTCATAGGCGTGTGTATCCTATAGCATTCATAGGTATGTGTGTCCTACGGCATTCATGACCTTCAAGACTTCCATCAACACCTCCACACCTGACAAAAAGGACACCTATTCAACATCATTCTCGTGAAGAGCCGGAGCGGCGACAAAGCCACCCATCATTCACCACTCAGTTGCTTTCATCCTGTCTTTGAGTCACAACCTACTCTTGGCCCGTCACATTGGTGACCCTGGAGTGACTCGCTCCTCCCGCCTCCCCCCCCCCCCCTCACCGTTATTATGACGTCGTCAAAACATACCTTCTGCAGCAGTACTCGCCATCGCCAGCCACCTGTATAGGAAGGCTTTCTCAGCTCTCAGGGAAATGACCAGTATCGCTCGCCTGCAACCTGCCGCGAACGGCTCTCCTCGTGAGGTGAGCCTACTTCATGCCCTTTGGGTAAGCCAATTACCCGAACCTGTACTCGCTGCCATACCTGATGTCGATAGTTTACCCATAAAGGACTTGATGACCAAAGCTGACACCCTTATGGACAGCCACTTCATAGCCTTTTCTCGGTCCGTCACAGTGTTTTCCCATACAAAAACATTTTATTGCTTCTTTAGCCACGGTTTATGAGAGGTGTGTTGTGGAGTAAAGTCATATTCTAGAATTATTTTTTGTGCATTATTGAATGTACAGTATTAAAGGTCTTGATTTATGTATCTTTTATCTAAATGTTAGATGTAACAATGTTTGATATGTCTCTTAAAATAATTGGAAAACTTTAGGCATATGAAAGTTTATGATAGAGCATAAAAATTCAGTGAATTAAGTGAAAAAAGTGTTAACAGAAACAAAGTTATTTCTAAGTAAGTACTAAGGTTGACTTGAAGCTGAAGTATATCAAGACCCAAAAAATTAACTCCTGAGAAATCTCGAGGACGACCTAGAACAGAGAGTTTCCAGGGCTCATCCGAGAACCAAACGAAGGAAAACTGCAGAGCTTGTTCACATATCTTCTCATATTCTCATATATACTGCATCAAGAATTCCAAGAAAGAAGGAACATTCAAGAATGGCTAAATCCTTTGTCCAAATTTCTACTGATAACCAATGTACTTCATCAGAAAATATCAGTGTTCTTTTTCTGTAAATGAAGCTTTGACATTGATCTTAGACTGTTGCCCTTCAAAAAGAAGTTTCCAGAATTTGAGAAATAAGACTCTTGAAAAGAAATCAAAAGTTTTTCCTATATACAACAATGTTCGTTCTGCCAAAGAAGAGTGCTTACCTTCTGTAAATTGGCTAGTAACAGATTATTCTGCACGAGTGATTCTATAAGATTTCTTAGACCACACAACAAGGAGGATATTTGAAGTAGTGTCTTTGAATGAAACATATTTAGAAATAGAGCAGTTTAAGCTAATTTGTAGAATTGGATTTGATGATACAACTGGTCAAAGTGTTTACTAGCAGATTCGAAGTGATAACCAAGAACGAGATGTCAATTTTTAATCATGTTTATTTGTTACTTGTATTGTACCTTTACAGCTGAGTCGAAAGACAAAAGTTAATGAGAAAGTTATCGTATTGGAAAATAATAAACCCTCACCACCACTATTTTGTACACCTATAAGGCTCAAATTCATGAAGGAAATTTCAAAAGTTTTAGTAGACAAAGATCAATGCTTAAAAAATTATATCCATATACTTAGTCCACATCAAGTTAAAAACGATGTTACCGTCATTCATGATGTGATTATTATGATGACAGACAGAAAAGTGGCATCTTCTATATCCTTTGTCACCAACTCCATGCAATACTTTTCTTTGTGTGGGGGCATCACCTAAACTATTGAATGACATAGAAAATGTTTCAAAGAGACTCCTGTGAAATGATGGCATCATGTATGGACTATCAACATTACATGCCTGGATAAGATCTATGGAATGCTGCTTACACTTTTCATAAAAGTTGCCTATAAAGAAATGGCAGGCAAGAACAAAAGACGAAAAAGCAAAGGTACAGCAACAAAACTCGAAAATATCAAAAGATTTTTATGATAGGACAGAATTAGTGATTGATATGTCAAAACAGACATGCTTTGTGACGTCAAATGATGGGAATACGGCTAGAAGATTTTTTTTCATCTTGCTGAAACAACAAGTGAAATTCTTAGAATAAAGATAAAATTGCTGAAAAATTTCCACATCATCTTGTGTAAAATTTTATCATCTGGGTTTGATATAAATGTCATAGCATTCAAATCCTTTTGCATCAATACCGCTAAAATTTACGTGGAACAGTACAATTGACATTATAATGCTCAGAGTTTGCATAGAATTCTTAATCATGGAGATTCAGTGACTGAAAAGTATAATCTCCCAATTGAACTTTACTCCGAAGAGGCCAAAGAAGCCAAAAACACAGACTTTAAGAAGTTCACAGATTAATTTTGCCGGAAAATATCCCGAAAAAAAGACTAATGAGGATTTAATGCGACAGTTATTTTGCTCATCCTATATCCTATTAACATCAATGAGAATCAGACAAAAAAGGCATCTAAGAAAGATCTACCAAGTTTAGCTTGACTGCTCCTCATTATAAATTCTGAAAAATCAAGTGAAGGACCATAAACAAAATGAGACATGAACTTTAACTTTAGATCATTCACGCTCTTTTCTTATATAGGCTAAAGGGCTTCTCCTTTTAGCATTTATTCTTTCATTCCTTATCACCTTCAAACCATTTATTCTACTTGCTTTTACCTTATGTCAATGATGTAATCTCTTGCAAGGAAGATTTCTTTTTTTATGTTCTTTATCGGTTATTGTACAAAATGTATTACAATTAAGATATTATTTCTTTAGTTCCTATGATTTCACTTATTTCCCAAGAAAATGAGATTTACAAAATTACAAAATTACAGAATATATGTGCTCAAAATCACCAATTTGTACCGATTTTATATTTTTCTTCCTTTTATAATGGTTTGCAATAATATGAATCTAAAATAAAGCTAGTTTTTGTGCTGAAACTATTTTTGTTTTCTGAACTCCCATTTTGGCCCACTGTGCACAGATACCGAAAGATTGCTTGTTCTAGGATTTTTGTTTTATTCTTTACCGATGGAAACACGTGGCACATGTATCACACTTTACTTAAGATTGAGGAATTAATAATGATAGATTTTTTGTACATAGACAAAAACCGGCTGAAAGTATGTTTACTTTTTCCTGAACTTTGTTAATATGTTCATCCTAGTTTTCCTTGACCATTTCTTTATAATCATTGCATAACAAAACCCCTACTACATTGCATTTGTTCTTGTGTTGCAACGATTCAGCTGGCCATTCATTTCGATGTTTCTAGTTTCCTAATTCCATAACACAAGTTCTATCACAAAATAGCTTTTGTCCGGTAGCTTGTTCAAATTGTTCTAAAATATGAAACACTTCCTGTATGCTCTTAGTTGTTCTAGAAAATGTACTCCCAATTTAACTTCCAATTGGAACGCAGTTAGGAATTACATTAAATTTGGTTTCATAGCTCTATACAGTAATTTTTGGAATAGAAGCATATGCTGTTATTGACATAGAACAGCAAATAGGGAACGAACAATCCCCTATCAAATTCCAGATCTGCAAAGACTGAATGAGTAAAACTTCTTAATAGCAGACATTAAAATGCACAAGATAATGAAAGCAGTGAACGCATTTAAACAAAAAGCACAAAGTAAAAGAGGCATAAACGAGCTAATGCTATCAAAACTACCAATGGTGGCATGGAGAAGACTCCAACAATATCAAACCTCACACTTTCAATGGGATATTAACTAAACCCCAAAAAAGAAGGAATACTCATACTTCCCCCCAAACCAGGGAAAGACCCAAAACTGCCAGCAAACAGATGGCCAATAACCTTGCTGGAAGTACCGGGAAAAGTCTTTGAAACAAATCATAAACACAAGACTAAGGAGATTCCTAGAAAATAACAGCAAATTCTACAAACACCAACATGGTTTCGGAACTGGGAGAAGCACTGAAACTCCCCTCATGGAAATTTACGAAAAAATAGACAAGAACCAACTAAATGAAAAACACCAATGCAATATCATCTGCAGACATATCTCAAAGGCATTTGACAAAGCATGGCATGACGGCTTCAAATATAAAATATTCCAATTAGAAGTACCAATAATAATGGAAAAACTCCTCTCAAGCTACATAAAAGACAAAATTGTCAGGATACGAAGCAGAGTTGGGAAACTGGGAGAAACAATAGATATTAAAAGTGGGGTACCACAGGGGACATACTATCATAACACTTTTTTATAATCTACACAGCAGACATGCTAACAAAACCCGAATATGCAATAAATTATGCCTATGTAGATGGCATAACACAAGTAATAATGCATCCCACAAGATCCAACATATTTTTGAAATTAAAAGCAGAAAGAGAGATCAAAAGAATAAATGATTAAGAAAACAGGTAGAAGATAAAAACAAATAGCAACAAATTTCAACTCTTATCAGTATCGAAAAATGAACCAGCACCAATAATAGTAAACAATGAAGTTAAAGTCCTTGGTCTCTCTATCAAAAGAACTGGCATAAGCTGCCATGTCAAACAAAAACTCCACCTGGCAAAACACAGAAAAGGAGCATTAAAACGCTTCAACCTATTGGATAAAAATGTAAGAACAATACTCTACAAAAGCCTGATAATAACCTTTATTCGAATATTCAATAGCACCAGAGTGCACAATGGCTCAAACAAAATTGATAACCCTACAAAAATTCCAAAATGGAAACATAAGAAACATACATAGCCTAAACCACAACAGCAATAACGATAATAATAACATAAAGGAAAACAACAAAACACACCACAACATACACAATCTCGAACCAGTAAACGTCAGATACCACAGAAGAGCTACACACGACTGGGAAAGATTCAGAAACATTTACCCAGAATATGCAACAAGTGAAGAAATAACAGACACACAAAATGCGCATTTCTATTAGAAAAGGATGGCTACTTACATAGCTCAGGATGAACCAAATTCGGAGTATTAAAATAAATAAAAAAAAAAAAAAACACCAAAGTAGACAGACACATACCATGTAAATAAAAAGGCCATAGAAAAGGAATAAACATGAATATACAAGTCCCTCCGAGGCTGGCATGAGAACTCACCTCCTGGAAGGCCAAAAGGCATGATATCTCAGCAAAAAACCTACAAAAAAGAGCTATTGGGTCTGCCTCAATCTTTTCACCTCTCACTGTACTTCATTTTAACACTATCCCCTCCAAACACTACAATCCTAACCCCCCCCCCCTCAAGTCCCCCACCTATCCTATCCCCCTATACTGTAGCTGTAGCTGTAGCATAGTACAGCCCCAGCGTATCGATCTTTCAACAGGAAAATAGTCGCTAACAATTCCATTTATACAAAGTGGACTTTGGCTCCCGTTAATCACCATTCTTATTTTCATAATAAAATCGTCTCTGAAACCCATTCGTGATAAAGTCTTAAACATAAAATCTAGTTTTACCTTGTCAAAGGCCTTGTTCCAGTCCAGATTGACCAGAGCTCTGTTTAAATGATTTTCATTGACATAACATATGGTATATTGGATTAGTGTATTACAATTTATTGTCGTGAACGAAGTGGATGACATATGAAATGTTAAAATTTTCGTGAACCAGTCTCACCCAACCCATAGCCCAGTCATTCCCTTTTATTATTATCGCCGGGTGGGAGAGAGCAGCTGATATTTTCAGTGGCGGGGTCAAGAACTCCTATACCCAATAATCATATTCAAATGAAATTTTAATGGATTATTTAGATTTATATAAGCTTTGTTTCCTCCAATTTTCATTCTAATACTTACTATAGGCATGCCCTATCGGTCATTTTTGTTCGTAATTGAAGAAGTTTAGCTAAAGAATCAGTAAGGAGCAGCAAATTACTAATAGAGTTTTACAGATATCCAAATACTTTTCGCAAGGTTTGATGGGTGGTATGTGAGCTATATTCTTACCAACTTTCGTATTGATACTTGCCATAAAAAAGTCACAGTAACCATTATTCGATATCTGTGTGAGGCCAATTTTCGGCAGCGCCTTAAATTACTTGCAGAATACTCTACATAACTACATGAAATTTTCAAAGATTTATGGGGTGAATAATTACATTTATTTTAATATGGGTTGAATGTTTATTATTGTCGGTGGAGTAAAATGTTCCTAGAATAATCCACATATTCAAATAAAAATTTCAGGGATTGTTGGGAAACATAGATTCTCAGATTCTGCCAAATACCAGGGTAATATCTACAAGTTTTGTCGCGAACGAGTCTCGCCCAACTCATATACCAGTCATTCTCTTTTATTATTATCGCTAAGGGGCGGGAAGCAGCTGATATTTTCGGCGGCGGGGTCAATAACTCCTATACCAATAAACGTATTCAAGTAAAATTTTAAGGAGTATATATATATATATATATATATATATATATATATATATATATATATATATATATATATATATATATATATATATATATATATATATATATATATATATATATATATATATATATATATATACTGTACATATATATGTATATACATACATATTGCATATATATATATATATATATATATATATATATATATATATATATATATATATATATATATGTGTGTGTGTGTGTATATATATATATATATATATATATATATATATATATATATATATATATATATATATATATATATATATATATATATATATATATATATATATGCTTTGTTTCTGCTGAAAATTCTTGGCTATATAGGTGGCTGGGAATGGCGAGTACTGCTCCAAGAAGCATGTTTTGATGGTGTCGTACACTATTGGGGTGTCTCCTTGTTCGCAATGCCAATCGGATATTTCCATGAAAGTGTCCTCTAGAATTGCCGTGGCGACATACTTGAGCAAGTCACACCCTTAATTTAAAACTGAACCTTAGTGCCTTGAAACCAAGAAAATACCTCTGTACTGGTGAAGGGCGGTAGTTTCATGTCTGTGGCGTAGAAAGAAGAGTCAGTGTCGGAGGGAGTCATCATCCAACAGTAGAGCACAGTAGCAAGGGGGAAGGCCAGAGGGAGATGTTCCTCTGGCGGTGACTAATTGTACGAGTAAACTGTTATATTATAACAAAGAGGCGAGAGGAATGCAAATTAATTTTATTCAACAGATAGTGAGTTTATATACAAGCGGTTCAGAGCAAGAATCTAAAATATATTCAAACCATCTAATGCATGACAAAAAAGCTTAAAAAGGTTCTTTTATCTGGGAAAAAAAAAAAAAAAAAAAAAAAAAGGGAAATACTGTTACAGTGAACGAGTGTGTGTGGAACATGTGTGGTACAAGAGTATTGATAGTGAGGTAAAAAAAGAAAAAAGTCAGGAAGGACTGGAGAAAATATATAAATGGGAAAGCAGATAAGGGTGACAAAGCTTTGAATTATGGGAGCTGCTATGTTGTAAGAATCGCTCATGAAATTATCAATGAAATATACAAGAGGCCAAAGAACAAAAAGCATATACCCATCTATATGAGAGATGGATCAATTATAACACTAGAATATAAATAAATGCAATGTTTGGATGGAACACTATAGTGAGGTCATGCATAGGAGATATGAAGGGAATAATTTTATTGATATACCTGGAGCTGATGAAGACCTTGATGTGCCCTTCGATGAATTCAGTGTGACTGAAGTCGAAGCTCTCATTAAAATACTCAGGTGATGGAAAGCCCTAGATACAACTGAATAACTGCTGAGATGATATTGGATGGAAATGAAAGGACCCCACAGATTACTTACAAGATTATTTTGTAGAATGTGACGTGAACAGGCAAAACCTGAGGAATGAATGCTTGGAGTATTGGTAAAATTGCCAAAAAAAAGAAGACCTGGCTAATTTCAATAATTACAGAGGAATCACACTTTCGTCAGTTGTCATGAAAATGCATAGTAAGCTTATTCTAAAGAGACAAGAGAGAATGCTTGATGAAAAAGATGAGAGATGAACAAGAAGGATTTAGAAAAGGTAGAAGTGTTACTGACAAAACTTTCATTTTAAGACATGTTGTACAGCAATATGAAGAATAGAGAAATCCACTGTTGATGGCATTTGTGAACTATGAGAAATAATTTGATAGTTTGCACCGGCCAATTGTGTGGAGAGTCCTGTATTATCATGGGGTTCCTCTTAATTTTATAAAGTTTGTTCATGAGCATTGTGATTGTAGAGCTAATGTTAGTGGAGGCCTATCAAATGAATTTCCAGTAAATAGCGGAGCACTCTAAGGGTATATGTTGTCACCTATGTTGTTTATCCTTCTTGTTGATTTTATAATGCAAAGAACAGTTGGGATGGTGGAGAAAGATTGGACTGGATTGGTAATAGCAGAACACCACAGGATTTATAATGTTTGCAAACCATAATGCATGAAATATTGGAGGATGGGTTCACGAAGAATAAAAGAAAGACAGATGATGAGAATGGAATATGCAATTGAAGATGAAATATCACGAGAAAGAAAATAAACTATTAACGAGGTAGAATCATTTAAATATTTAGAAAATATGATCGTTAGTACAGGTTCTTTAAAATTGAAGTTTAATGAAAGATTAAAAAAAACAAATCAAACAATGGCAAGTTTCTAAATGGCTGAGGAAAATAAAGAGTGAAGTATATGACGAATGGAGAAGCATTGATTCTAAAGCTCTAGAATCTAGGAAAAGACGACTCACCAAATCTAACCGAGGCCATTTGCATCAATAGACGTAGGAGGAGTTGATGATGAATTCAGATATGCCCCATTTCTTAGAATCTATGTTCGTATTTTTTTCAATACTAAATACACGTAACGATGTTTTGTTTTATTACACATTTTAAAGGAATATCCAATTTTCTCTGCTTTTCCTACGGCATTATTATTATTATCATTATTATTACTATTATTATTATTACTATCTAAGCTACAACCCTAGTTGGAAAAGCAAGATGCTATAAGCCCAGGGGCTCCAACAGGGAAAAATAGCCCAGTGAGGAAAGGAAATAAGGAAATAAATAAATGAAGAGAACAAATTAACAATAAATCATTCTAAAATAAGAAACAACGTCAAAACAGACATGTCATATAATAAACTATCAACAACATCAAAAACAAACATGTCATAAATAAACCATAAAAAGACTATGTCTGCCTGGTCAACAAAAAAGCATTTGCTCCAACTTTGAACTTTTGAAGTTCTACTGATTCAACCACCCGATTAGGAAGATCATTCTACAACTTGGTCACAGATGGAATAAAACTTCTAGAGTACTGCGTAGTATTGAGCCTCGTGATGGAGAAGGCCTGGCTATTAGAATTAACTGCCTGCCTAGTATTACGAACAGCATAGAATTGTCCAGGGAGATCTGAATGTAAAGGATGGTCAGAGTTGTGAAAAATCTTATGCAACATACATAATGAACTAATTGAACGACGGTGCCAGAGATTAATATCTAGATCAGGAATAAGAAATTTAATAGACAGTAAGTTTCTGTCCAACAAATTAAGATGAGAATCAGCAGCTGAAGACCAGACAGGAGAACAATACTCAAAACAAGGTAGAATGAAAGAATTAAAACACTTCTTCAGAATAGATTGATCACCGAAAATCTTGAAAGACTTTCTCAATAAGCCTATTTTTTGTGAAATTGAAGAAGACACAGACCTTATATGTTTCTCAAAAGTAAATTTACTGTCGAAAATCACACCTAAAATTTTGAAAGAGTCATACATATTTAAAGAAACATTATCAATACTGAGATCCGGATGTTGAGGAACCACCGTCCTTGACCTACTTACAATCATACTTTGAGTTTTGTTAGGATTCAACTTCATACCCCATAATTTGCACCATGCACTAATTCTAGCTAAATCTCTATTAAGGGATTCACCAACCCTAGATCTACATTCAGGGGATGGAATTGATGCAAAGAGAGTAGCATCATCTGCATATGCAACAAGCTTGTTTTCTTGGAGCGATAATATCATATATATGCTATCTATGAATATGTTTATAAATAAAATGTAGACTATAATAGTGGTACTGTATACAGCCGTAGCTGATCTAAGAAGTAAATGTATTCTAACAAGAATAACTCGCGAGTGGATTGTCCTAGAAACAATAATTTAGTTTCATTCAAAAGAAAATAAAATTCTGCATGATTATTATTATTTTTTTTTTCTAAGTGTTTGATAATACAGTTAGTTTACACATTACAAAAAGGGGAATATTCCTCTGAGCGTCGGTTAAAGATTTATTCTTTAAATAAATGGCCATAATTTTATACTGATGTATCAATATTGACAAAATTTTCGGGAATAGCTTCTACGAATATCATGTAATAAGAATTTAGGCATATTTGAATTATCAGATTTGAAATTTACCCCTCCGGAGCAATAAATAAGAAAATTGAAAAAATCCATGATGGCTGCCATTTTGTGGCCAAAACTCGAAAACCCTTCTTCTGCTTTAAATTGCCCGGAGCTTCTCTCCGGACAGGGGCTTTTTGACGGTGCGTCTAGCCCCTAGGTGGTTGCGAAAACCCGTCATAGGATGTTTTGGAACTTTTAGGGCGAATATACCACAGGTTGCTGCAACATAAAAAAAAAGCTAGTTACCATGTACTCTTAATATTTTGCATTAACAAACAATAAATGCCTGGCAACAGTCATTCCAGGATTTTTACGTTTTAAAAACGGATATATTGACGTAAAGGAGTGATATTACGGTCACCGACCCGTAAAAGAAAATTATGGTCACCTATATTTGAGTGAAATACGGCTGAGAACGGTTTAATTTACAGAAAATTCCTGATTGAAATTACGGTTGTTTTAACAGAGTACTATATGATCATGGCACTAAAATTCTGAGAACTTTGCATTATTATGAGCAAAATGGAGTAATGGTATCTATATGATCTTGACACTAAAATTTTGAGAATTTTGCATTATTATAACCATTGACATCTACGACTGCAGATGAAAGTAAGTTTTATCTCATTTTCCACAATAAAAAAAAATAGATAAGTTGATATTTTTTCTTGCCAAATATATTTCATCTTCCATTGCATTTTCCCTTCTCATCATCTCTGTCTTTCTTTCATTCATCTTGAAACCAACCTGTGATATTTCGTGCATTCTGGTTTGCAAGCATTATAAATCCGGTGGTGTTCTGCAATTGACAGTACATTCTACGCCAGCTAATTTCCTATTACAAATCCAGTCCAATCTTTCTCCACCATCCCAACAGTTCTTTGCGTTACAAAATCAACAAGAAGGATAAACAACATAGGTGATGAAATATACCCTTGGGGTACTCCGCTGTTTACTGGAAATTAATTTGACAGGACTCTAATAACAGTAGCTTTTCAATTGCAATGCTCATGAACAAACTCTATCAAATTAAGAGGAACTCCAGGATAATAAGGGACTCTCCACACAATTGGCCAGTGCAAACTATCAAAGAATTTCTCATAGTTTACAAATGCCATCAAAATTGGGTTTCTATATTCTTCATATTGCCGTACAACATGTCCTAAAATGAAAATTTGGTCAGTACAACTTTTACCTTTTCTAAATCCTTCTTGTTCATCTCTCACCTTTTTCCTCAAGCATTCTCTCTTGTCTCTTTAGAACTACTCACCTTTCTTTTATAATATAACAGCTCCCTCGCACAATTAGTCACCGCCGGAGGAACAGCTTCTTCTCGCCTTCCCGCCTTCCCCCTTGCTACTCTGCCCTACTGTTGGATGATGCCTCCCTCCGACACTGACACTTCTCTCGACGACACATACATGAAACTTCTGCCCTTCACCAGTACAGAGGTATTGGCTTGGTTTCAATGCACTAAGGTTCAGTTTTACATTAAGGGTGTGACTCACTCAAGTACCAAAGCAGACTATATCCTCACAGCAATCCCTGAGAACACTTTCATAGAAATATCCAATTGGCATTGTGAACAAGGGTTTACCCCAATAGTGTATGACGCCATCAAAAAATCTATCTTGGAGCGGTACTTGCCATTGCCAGCCACCCATATAGCCAAGAATTTTCAGCTCTCTCAATAACCGTTGGGGGACCAAAAGGCTTTGCTTACTCTTACTCTTGCAACCTGCTGCAAACGGCTTTCCGCAGAAGGTGAACCTACTTCGTGACTTGTGGGTACAATGACTACCAGAACCTGTATGTGCTGCCATCCCCAATGACAATGTTTTACCCATTAAGGACCGATAACCAAAGACAACGCCCTTATGGATATCCAGATCACCAACTTCAAGACTTTCATCCATGCCTCTACTCGTCACGAAGAGGACGACTAATCAACATCGACTGAAGCTGATGTGAATGCGGTGGGAGGAAATGTGGTAGGACATATATGTCCCTGTCATGATTTGTCAGAGCTGCAACAAAGCCGCTTACCACATGCATATGTCACCCCTCACTCACGCCCTAACCAATGACCTATCCAGCCACTTGCTGATGCCCATCAACTGCAGTTATGAACTACCACCACAAATTTGTGGCTGCTACGAAGAAATGTGCGAACGGTGTCAGTGGCCAAAAAACTTGTAAGTAAGCCATCACTTGTGGTGGTGGCCTCCCTATCACTAATCTTTATTTTTACATGACGTAGGTACAGACATGCAAGTTTTGGTAGACAATGGTGCTTGCTGCTCTCTTCTACCAAGGCCCCTTTCTAGGCCCTGACATAGACAATATAAACCTGCTGATGTTCGCCTGGTATCTGCCAATGGATCTGCTACTCCTTTCCACAAGTATGACACCCTCACATTATTATTTGGGAGTGCCAAATATCATTGGAAGTTTCTCATTGCTGATGTCACATTACCTTTCCTCGGTGTGGATTTCGTCTCTCATTTCCTGGTTGATGTTGCTCACCGACGGTTAATCAACGCAGACTGTTACTTCTCGTCACCTCTTCAATACAGCCACTCTGACCTCGCTCTCCACATCAGCACACCCACCGATGCCTATACTCAAGTCCTCACGTCCTACCTGGAAGTCTTCCGTCCAGAATTTCACTAAACGTCCATACTTTGCTCCAAACACGGCATATATCACCATATCAAGATGTGAGGGTCGCCAGTGCTCCGGATCATTTGGCAACAAAGGTTCGCTGAAATGGAAATGGGCTTTTGCCAAAAGGTTTCAAGCCTATTGGCATTGCTCTTACACACCGTTATAAAGAAAGATGCTCCCTGCGCCCCTGTGGGGATTACAGGCGTCTGAACATACAGACAGAACTTGATCACTATCCTTCCTAAACATCGCTGACGTTACTCCCTACTTGCCCAAAGCCAAGGTTTTCTCCACACTCGCCCTGTGGAGGATTGATTTTTTTCATTTATTTTTATTTTTGTTTGCCAAATCCAGAGAGAGAGAGAGAGAGAGAGAGAGAGAGAGAGAGAGAGAGAGAGAGAGAGAGAGAGAGAGAGAGATTGTGTCATCGAGCGAAAGGTAGTTAGTGTATTGATTATTTGTTGTGAAAAAGACTGTTGGTATAAATGAGGTTGTTTGTTTACTTTTAGCTGGGTTAGGACAATGGTACATGTTTCGGAGCAAATGCTTTTTTTATTTGACTGCAGCAAGAGGCAGTAGTGTGAATGCTGAATTATCATTATTATTTTTTCGACCAGCGGGGAAGTGTTTGATTATTTTTTGAGTAAGTACAGTTTTGTTTATATTTGCTTGTCGTGGTTGTGAATGATAGGAACAATTTATTATTTATCTTTGATTATAGTGCGATAGATTAGTTAGTTAGGAGTGTTCGTAAGTGTTTTTCTTTTTTTCATTTGCAGGCCGTAATTCATCCTCTGAGAGAGATTTTTTTTTGTGGAATTGACTGTTGATGACCTGGCCTGTAATTGATTTTTTTTTGGACTGCTCTTTCGGACTGCACAACCGTTGATGACTTGGCCTGTTTATTAAGATCTCGATTGATGATGATAATGATGATGATGATGATGATGACGATGATGATTATAACTACCACCCCAATCAGCGAGGCAGTTGTGGCCAATTGCCACCCAATGGACTGTTGACCACAAAGCTGAGATAGTGGTAGTTTGCTGTAAAAGGCAGTTCGGCTTTGATTTGAGGACAGTGTTGGTGTCCCATAAAAGATATATTAATTTTTGGTGTTGGTGTGCGGTGTAATTTAAGTTTGTTAGGGTTTTTCGTGTTCATTTGAATGGTGTTTATTGTATATTTAGTGTTAAGTTTTTGGATGCAGTTGATTCTAGTTTTAAGTGTTAGTTTATGAGAATATAGTTTTAAGGTTATGTTTTGTTTTTATGTCCTTTTTGTCCAAGAGTCCCGCTGCTGATATCGTAAGGAGAAAGTTTGTGTTGAGAAGACAGACTATTGTCAGTTAGACTGATTCAAGGGTGTGGGGGTTGTTTTTGTGACATCCCACCACATTATTTTGGCGCCCGAACAGGGACTGCCGAGGTGAGATTGGAAGCTGGACTCTTGGACGAAGGACAGATAGGATTAGGAATTAGATTCAAGGCTGAAGAACAAGTTGATGACAATGGAAGGCAAATTAAAGGCTTTGGAGGAGGAATTGCGGCATTATAAAGAACTGGAGCAGAAGTTGATAGTTGAGAGTGAGAGGTTTAACAGTGAGAATGAGGAGATGCAAAAGAAACTGTAGAGAAAGTGGAAGAGGGTGTTGAGATGAGGATGCGAGAGAATGAAGAACGAATGGAGAAACGAATGGAAGTTATGATGGGGCAAGTAATGGGAATGATGAAAACTTTCATGGGTGAAGGCGCAGTCGGAGGAGTGGCCTCTGCTATGGGTAAAGGGTTGCTGGTGAAAGAAAACGTCAAGGTAAGTGATAATGGGAAAGGAAGTGATAGTGATAGTAATAGTGATAGTGAAGTTAAAGGGACTAGGTATAGTAAGGATGAACATAAAGGTGAGAGGAAGGATGAAAGGAAAGGTCAAAGTGATGTGAAGAAAGAGAAGAAAAAGTTTCAGGATGAGAGCATGGATGATCGTGAATGGGTGAAAATGGTGAGTAAGAAAAGGGCTAGGAAGAGTATAATCAATGATAGGAATATGAGTGGGGAACTAGATTTTTTATATTCTAGCGAGGAAGTAGGAAACAATAAGGATGGTAGCAGTGAGAATGAACGTGACGTGTGTAAGATTGTTTATGAGAGAGGTCCCTCGGTATGAAAGGTTCAATGAACAGAGTAGTAGGGATGTATACGAGTTTTTCAAGGAGTATGAGAGGTATTGTGAGGATAAGTATGGTGATAGTAAGAGAGTTTGGGCTAGAGAGTTAGGAGAATATTTGACTGGGTATTTGTTGACGATGAATGGTGTGATAATGAGTGTAGGTGACGTTGATTATGAAAGTTCGAAAAAGAGAATACTTGAGCAGGTAAAACGTATGAAAGGGAGTGTTAGGTATAAGCATAAGAATGATTTTCATGAGGCACAGATGAATGCAGGAGAAGCGATATCGATGTATGTATGTATGTAGGTTGGAAACTTTAGCTAGGAAGATATATGGGGATGAAGGTATAAATGAGAATAAGGAGTTAATGAGGAAGTTTTGGCAACTATACCTAAGAATGTGTGTGAATTTATTAATTTGAAACGGGAGAAAATTAGGTGGACACAAGAGAGATTGACGTGGGATAATATACTTGAGATAGTTGAGGATTATGAGTTAGATAAGTGCATGAAAGAAAGTAAATCTTTGAGTGTAAGAACTGGAATGGAGGAAAGTGTGCCAGAATTTGTTAGTTTTAGAGATGCTGTTATGAGAGGACCGATGAGGGTAGCTGATAGTGTAGTAGATAGGAGTGTTAGGGAGAGTAATGTAGGAATACATGTATGGACATGTGAAGGGTTTAGGCAAGGGAATCATGTTTGGAGAGATAGGAGTACTAGTATGCAGCGAGGTATGTCAGATAGTTGTGTCTGTGATGAAAAGTGTTATATGTGTGGAAAGGAAGGTCATAAGAAAAATGAATGTAGGTGGGCTCTGGGAGCTTGTTTCGGGTGTGGAGAGACAGGGCATCGTATTAATGAGTGTAAGAAAAAGAAAGTGGTTAAGTGTTAACGGTGTGGTATGACTGGGCATATAGCAAGTGGATGTAGGAGTAATCGTACGAATGTGATTTGCGGCAATTGTGGTTAGGATGGGCATTATGCGAGGATGTGTAGGGAACAGCGCACAAAGTGTACTGAATGTGGTGTAGATGGGCATGTAGCTAGAGAGTGTAGGAAGAAGGGATTAAGTCAGCCAGGATGTTCGGGAAACTAGAGTGTAAGAGGGTTCAGCTGGGTGAGTCTTCTTGTGTGTGGGGAAGGAATAGGATCAATGTTCGTGAGAATGGGATAAATACTTGGTTGGAAATGAGTAACTATGAACCTAGTATGCATGAGAAGTTAGGTCTGGAAAATAAGCAATTAGTCCTAGTTGAATATAGGAAAAAAAAATAGTTTGAAAATTTTTAATGAGGATAAAGTCCAAAGGATATTATTTTATAGGTATCGGTAAGAATACGAATATGCATGACAAGGGTGTAAATGTACAGGTGAGTGTTGAAGATAAATGTGTTAATACAGATGAATCATGGCTGAGTATGAATGATACCTATAGTGTGTGTGGTTTTTCCTTAGATGATGCAAAAGAAAGTATGACGGATGCGAGAATGAGAGATAAGAGAATGATAAGTAATATGAATGAATCTTTTATTAAAGTAGAAAATGGTTTTGATGAAATAGATGAATTGCTGACAGAAATAAGTGAGATTTTAGGGCCAGATGATAGTGAAGTAGATGGGATAATATATGATATATTCGATGATAAGGATTTAGATAGGAGTTGTCTTAATGTAGCGAATGACTGTGATAAGGAAGAAGTGAATAAGAGAGTGTATGAAGGCCCAGTTACTCTGAGTAGAGGTCCCGTTCCCGATTGTGACTGGGTAATGAAAAAAATAATGTAAGTGGTTGTGTGAAAATATGCAGTAGATGGGTTTGGCAAATTAAGGGAGATGAATGTAGAGGATTGATTTTTTATTTATTTTTATTTTTTGTTTGCCAAATCCAGAGAGAGAGAGAGAGAGAGAGAGAGAGAGAGAGAGAGAGAGAGAGAGAGAGAAATTGTGTCATCGTGCGAAAGGTATTTAATGTGTATTGATTGTTTATTGTAAGAAAGACTGTTAGTATAAATGAGGTTGTTTGTTTACTTTTAGCTAGGTTAGGTCAATGGTAAATGTTTCGGAGCGAATGTTTTTTTGATTTGACTGCAGCAAGAGGCAGTAGTGTGAATGCTGGATTATCATTATTATTTTTTCGACCAGCGGGGAAGTGTATGATTATTTTTTGAGTAAGTACAGTTTTGTTTACATTTGCTTGTCGTGATTGCAAATGATAGGAACAATTTATTATTTATCTTAGTGCGATAGATTAGTTAGTTAGGAGTGATTGTAAGTGTTTTTCTTTTTTTCATTTATAGGCCGTAATTCCTCCTTCAAGAGAAATTTTTTTTTTTTTTTTGGAAATGACTGTTGATGACCTGGCCTGTGATTGATTTTGTTTGGATTGCTCTTTCGGACTGCACAACCGTTGATGATTTGGCCGGTTTATTAAGATTTCGATTGATGATAATGATGATGATGATGACGATGATGATTATAACTACCACCCCAATCAGCGAGGCAGTTGTAGCAAATTACCACCCAGTGGACTGTTGACCACAAAGCTGTGATAGTGGTAGTTTGCCGTAAAAGACAGTTCAGCTTTGTGTTGAGGACAGTGTTGGTGTCCCATAAAAGATATATATTTTTTTGGTGTTGGTGTGCGGTGTAATTTAAGCTTATTAGGGTTTTTTGTGTTTATTTGAATGGTGTTTAATGTATATTTAGTGTTAAGTTTTTGGATGCAGTTGATTCTAGTTTTAAGTGTTAGTTTATGAGAATATAGTTTTAAGGTTATGTTTTGTTTTTATGTCCCTTTTGTCCAAGAGTCCCGCTGCTGATATCGTAAGGGGAAAGTTTGTGTTGGGGAGACTATTGTCAGTTAGAGTGATTCAAGGGTGTGGGGGTTGTTCTTGTGACATCCCACCACAGCCCTCTTGAAGGAGTATTATCAAGTGCCCATGAACTTAAGAGACATCTCCAAGACCACCATCACCTCATCCTTCGGTACATACACTTTCAATTACTCCTGCTTTTCATTCATAATGCTGGGGCCACTTTTCAATGCCTCATTTAGAGCATCTTAGGGAACCTTCCCTTCTGTGTATGGTATGTGGACGAGATTCTTGTGTTCTCTTCCTCCAAAGAGAAAGACCTTCACCTAGCATCATGCTCGACCACCTACAACAGAACGGCCTTCTAGTTCGGTACAACAATTGTACCTTTCGCGCCAACAATGTATCATTCTAAGGTCACCTTACCATTCCTGGAGTCCACCCCCTCCCTGAGAAGTTAGCAGCAGTTCAGAACGACCATATGCCCTTGACTGTCAAGGTACTGCAAGAATTCTTGTTCATGATCAAATATTATCACCGGTTCTGGCCAGCAATTGCCGCCCCTCTTGACACCCTCTATGCCTCCCTCAAGTGTAAGCCAAAAGAACTGAAGTGCGATTCCCTTTAAGAATCGGCCTTTTGCAATGCAAAGGATGCCTTATCAACTGCTGCTGCTCTCACTTTTCCCATGACATATGCCCCTCTCCTTCTCTCTACCTATGCCAGCGATGTCGATATTGGTGCAGTACTTGACCAAGTGGTCAACGGCTCACCCCGCTCATTGGCTTTCCAAGGTGGAATCCAGTTACTCTACCTTCAACTGCTAATCGCTGGAGGTGCATTTAGTTTTCCGTCACTGTCGTCACTTCTTAGAAGGTAAACCCTTCGTCATTTGCATAGATCCCACGCCTCTGGTGCACAACGCCTGGTCCGTCCGTCAACTTCAACATCTCTCCACAGTGTCTGAATACAACCACACCCTTCAACATGTCCCTGGGAAAATTAATCCTTTTGAAAATGCTCTTTCAAGAAAAAAATTGGCCACCATTCCCCTGGGACTGGATTAAAATGCCTTGCCAAAAACCTTACATAAAAATCTAGAGTACCAAGCATGTAGGAATCATGCACATCCCTCCGTTGGAAAGACGTCGCAAAGGGTGACTCTAGCTCCACCCTCATCTCTGACATATGTACCGGTGGACCATGACCTTGGATACCTTCTCCCATGCACTGTCAGGTGTTTGATTTCATGCATGGCCTTTAACTTCTATTGCGCAAATCTACTGCACAAGTACTGAAGACAAAGTTCATTTGGCACTGCCTTTCTAAGGATGCTAAGCATTGGGTCCTAGCCTGAGCTTCATGCCAAACTTGAAAAGTACATTGGCACATGGACTCAGGAGAGGGTACCTTCCTCCAACCTCAGTGTTGTTTTGTCCATATTCATGCTTCGTAGTAGATCCCCTACATACATCACAAGGACACTATTACCTATTAAGGGGCCCGGCCGGTTTCCCAATGTATGGTAGTTTAGGACGAAAAACACATAATCATGAAAAAATTTACTGAGCTTCGTAAGGCAATGGAGAATGTATATACGAGATATTTTGTCAAATTTCCCCATACTTTCATAGTTATAGGTTAATTAGTAAAAGTAATTCAATAAGCCAGAAACATTGATCCCTACAAGAAAATGCAGTATTTCTTCTGTTATCGTAAATTTTGATAATTATGACAATTTTTTATGGAAAAAAAAATTGTGAGTAATGGCGTCTGTATAAATTCCATAAGTCACAGGATGAAGTATTACACCCTTCGACCTTCAGTGTAAGCACAAACCTCAGGGAGGCTACACGTTTTGAGTTTGACCTCTGAAATTCGCTCGTTTTTACGTCTGTTTTTTCTTGGTTTCGGCAAGAATTTCATCATGCTAAAGAGGAAAAGACAATTTTTACATCTCGCTAACAAAAGGAAGAAGAAAATTGGCTCTAATAAGAGTTAAGAAGTGAGTAATATTGGTGAAATTAGTGGAGTCAGTAACAGAGAGAGGGTGGTGTAGATGGAGAAGCGGCCACCTTGCCTGATAGATGCCTAAAGAAGGAAGATATTAAGCAAAGGTATCTTCATTTAAGAATAAATTATGATAAAAAGCATTATTTTGGTTTATTATTATCCAAAAATGAACATAAAATTCACAATAATCATGGTTTATTAATATTGTCTTTGTAAAAATACAAAG
>NC_090757.1:82909670-83007170 GCF_036898095.1 Palaemon carinicauda
ACATATATATATATATATATATATATATATATATATATATATATATATATATATATATATATATATATATATATATATATATATATATATATATATATATCTATATATATATATATATATATATATATATATATATATATATATATATATATATATATATATATATATATATATTGGCTTGGTCTAAGATCTCCTTACCAATCCCTGTACAATGTATTTCACATATGGACAAGATATACGAATTATGTTTCATAGATTCATTCTTCCATTGCTGTAACTTCCTGATCTGATTCGTGGCTCTAACATTCTATTACCCACTTTTCTATTTTCTCAAGGATCTATAACCTGGGAGATTGTTATCACCACACTACATCCTTGGATTGGGGGCCATTTTGTCATTTTCTCTTTCTATAGACTGACTAAATCCATAGAGCATTTTCATTGGCTAGATTCATTAATGGATAGCCAGTTCCTTGTGATGAACAGTGCCTCTCTTACTACGGCAAGGGACCCCTGCCAGTCCATACTAATTCCAGTAAGATCATCACCTTAAACCCAGTCCTTCATCCTGTTGCCAATGACATTATCGAAATTTAGGGGGTCATTTCCTCCACCCAAAGTTTTCGTTACTCCACCAGGTTGCTCATCCACTTATATAATCATTGACAAATATGGATCTAGTAAGGTGTTCTAATTATGCGATTTAAATTTTACTCTTCAGAAGCAATGAAGGATAAAATCTCGAAACTCGTTGCAGGTTTTTTGGGACCTTCTGGAGGAAGATACGACCGGTTTCCTCTACATACTGTACCTCCAAAGTTTCAGTGTGCCAATGTAAATTCTAAGGTTAAATTCTAATTGTACTGTACTAATATTGAATTATGAAAGGTTTTTATCAGCATATATGAAAACAATGTGATTTTCATTACTGCAGCTTAAATTTCAGCATTCATCGTATCTTATTGCCCCACTCATGTATCTAATGGATGGCTCTGTCATTTGCTTCCTGTAGATCTACATCAGCGCATGCACGTCATAGTGGGCAGCATTGGAGTATGTGGTCCATAGTCTGGGGTGATTCACCCCAGAAGTAATCAAAACTGGTGACATATCCTCACTTCTGAAGTCTATCTCCTGTTATCCCGACCTTGGATCTTCCTCTATTGAGGGCGGTCCACTCCTTTCTATTAGGGGATGTCCACAAAGTTGATGTTCACTAAGGATAGGTAGTGCTTTATTGGTTGAATTATAGTCATTCTCCCTCCATTTCATCAATCTGTAGGCAGCATGGTTTAGATGTTCAGGACCCTCCACAGCCATGAAGCTTTTCTTTGTCCGTGAAGTGGTTGACTTGGATTATTCATCAGTTTGATGGTTTCCTTTTTGGTAATAGCATCTTTCTAATATGAGGCAGTGTAATACTGGCCAGTCAATTAAGAGATGGTAGGGGTTTTGCTATTAATGTACCAGTGATTATTTGACAGGCTCTATCAGTTCTGGATTTACTTTCTTTGCTTTGTACAATATTTCTTACACTGGTGAACAAAATTCTGCAGTACAATAGCAGACTGCTAGAGCTGTTTGCTTTAGGGTTTTTATATCTGCTCCCCAGCTGGTGTTGGCTAATTTACTAAATAAGTTATTTCTTGTTGATAGCTTTTTCTTTATTTTGTGTGTGTATTTTAAACAAAAGTGTTCTGTCAAGAATGATACCTATGAAGATATACAGGATATTGGTTCGTATCTAATTCTTTATTTTCCCATATAATCTTTAGTTTCCGGTTGGTTTCATGATTATTAAGGTGGAATGCACACACTTGTGTTCTGCTGGGATTTACATGGATTTACCATTTTTTATAAATATACTGAGAGAGATGATAAAGCTCTTGATAGTCTCTCCTCTATTTCTTACAAAAATCGTGACTGTGTGTCATTAAATGGGTCGTCTGCATATATGAATCTTCATATAACTTGAAACTATGGTTAGTCATTTATAGAAATGTTAAACAAAATACAAAGCCCTGCAGGAGACAGTTCTTTTGGGTCCTCCACCTGTTTTTCTTGATGTCAATTTTTAAGAAGAACCGTCAATTTACAAGGAGTAGCCCAGAGTTGGGTCACTATGGTTGACAGTATTGTATGAAGCTGTAAGGTCTACCCCAGTGATTTGTTTCTTCTCAAATCCTTCCTCAATGTACTGAGTTAAGTTCAGAACCTGACTGCAGTATGATCGGCCTGGTCGAAAGCCTGCTTGGTTAAGTGACGATTTTCCTTCGAACTTTGGAGACATTTGCACCATTATCATGCGTTCATATAATTCATATGTGATGTATAATAGTGATATTGCTCTAAAACTTTTACGAGACAAAGGGTCATTACCTAGTTTTAATAATGCTACTACTTTGGCTCTTCTCCATATCTTTAGTGTTCGATAGATTTTGTACATTTATTGAATAGTGCAAGGAGCCATTCTTTTGTCCTCTCACCAAAGTGTAGGATCATCTCTACTGTAATTAATCCAGCTGCCTTCCCAGTTTTAAGAAATTTCATTGTCATATTCAGCTCTTGCATGGAAACTGGTAGGAAATCCTGGTTACTCTTAAACATAGCTCGTTCCATGTCCATGTTTCTTTTCTTTAGGTATCCCCTTTCTTTGTTATTTGGCTTTCCATTAGGTAGAGGTTGGTAAGCCTCTTCATTGGGAGTGACTGCAACTATTCTTAGCTGACTTTTATCTTCATAGTTGAATCTTTTTTATGGTGGCGCAACTGTTTTTGCTGTTATGAGTCAAACTGTTGTTGGTTATAGTTTCTTGCCAGTGTTGACATTTTTCATTGCTAATTAAAGTTTCTTGAAAAATAGCGCTGAGGATTTTAAAGCTAAGAGTTGATACTAAATTTGACTTTTACGTGAAATATGACATAATGTCATTGTGGCCATTTCATTTTCAGAAGGTATTAAAAGATCTAAGTGTCAAAATTTCATACCCTTTTACTATGCAAAATACATGTGCTATCAGAAGTAAGCATAAACTATTTAAGGCTCAAAGGTACTGTATGTAAGACAACGCTATTTGGCCTAATCTCCCGATAGTGTGGCTGCCCGTCTATAATACAAAAAAAAAAAAAAAAAAAAAAAAAAAAGAATTCTATCACGTGATTGTAGTGTTTAGTTTTTCATAATACTGTAATATTTTTTTCTTGACTATTGTTCTTCCTGTGATTGTCATCTTTATTCTAATCACCAATATGTTGATTATTACCATTCACCTGAAGTGTCAAGTAGGGGCAGGGACATTTCAGTCCTGTCGATTCAGCGCCGCCAGCTCAGCACCAGCCATTTCAGCGCCATGCCTTTTCAGCGCCAGAAGTTTCAGCGCCGTGGAAGTGTGGAATTTGTGTGTGTTTATAAACAAAAGAAAAGGTTTTGAACAAATATTTATTGATAAAAAGTATTTATACTACTGTGTTTATAAACAATAGAAAAGGTTTTGAACAAATATTTATTGATAAAAAGTATTTATACTACTGTGTTTATAAACAATAAAAAAGGTCTTGAACAAATATTTATTGATAAAAAAGTATTTATCCAACTGAATAGTTAAAATAGTAAAAAAAAAAAGTTCAAAATACAAATCTTAGTAAACCTAGTTTAATAAGTTAAGCGCAATAGCTTGTAAATATTCAACCTCATTTCTGTTTCCATAATCCGATAAGATTTTTAATATTCTTTCGTCTGCCTTTCGGTATTTCAACAGCTTTTGTTGAGGCTCATGACCTGCTTTTAAGTTTCTCTAAATATTCATCAAGTCCTTTTTGGACCCGTTTCAGCGCATCTAAAAAATTCCAAATTGTTGGGTGTAACATTCCTAATTCTGTATGCAGCCGTCTGTTAGCTGCTTCTGCGTGGTTATTGGTCCTATCTTCTCCTTGAAGCGTTCGTTCAAACATGTTCCAAATATCTGTCAGAAATAACGGTGCTCTTCTTCCAATTCCTCTCCGGTTTGGACGACCAATGTAGTTATCTTCAAACCAATTCAAAAGAGGAACTAGCTCCTCACGTAGGTGCGATGCTAGAGTTTCCACATGACGGTCAAGGTCGTTAACTGGGACAAATGAAAGAGCTAGTATCATTTTTACCTGTAAAGCAAAGTCCGCATTAGTATTATATGAAATCATGTGACCCATACTTTTGTTCTGTTTAATTAAATTTTGCCATAAGTGAAACAAACATCCTCTGATTTGCACATTGGGAAAACCATCTTTCATGGTTGTCAAAATTGCATGCTCAAAATCACAATTTATGATGTTGGCCCGTGCATTTGGTACTTTCTCTTTAATTATTTCTAGCATTTTCACATATGTTGAGCGCTGCTTATTCGGCAAGAGTACATACAGTATGGGGTGGACTCCAGCGAATTTCTTGACTAAAATAACGTACACTTGATAAAATAATTGAGGTGCAATAGCAAATGTGCCATCAACATACCAGATGGTTGACGTTGCTAGATGTTCCAACCAGGTCTCCCTACCAAAAATGATAATTATCTCATGGTTAATCCCTTGATCAGCTATGTACAAATTTTCCTCAGTTTCGGGCGTGGGGTTATACACTTTGTATTCTTCAGGAAATTCTAAGTCTTCAATGCATCTTGGATTTTCAGGAACCCGGTTAGCTGCATTTCTTTTGCGTCGAATAAGCTTATGCATCGCTTGTCGGTTAGGCAGCTGGGCAATGGCAGCTTGAGACATATTTTCCAAAGATTTGTTGATCATAGTACTCGGTCCTTCGTAAGTGTCCTCGGCTCTCTGACGTGCATACGTTTTCGCTTTTTCAACTTCTACCGCCACTGCAGATGGCGGATGGGTGTGATCATTCATTTTCTTTAGAACAGCTTCTTCTAACGTATGAATTCTGGCACGACATCTACCGTCTTCATGGCATCTCCAGAACTTTACATTTGTGTGTGTCTTGCTATATTTATCAAATCTGTATATATATCCATCATGACAGAATTTTGCTCGTCCTCTCTGACTCTGAACTGTATCCTCCATGGTTTCCCTAAGACTGTATTTAGCAGATTATTTTTTTTTCTTTTTAACTATATCACGGTTTACAAATGTTTACAAATATTTCCCTTAAATATTTCAATTAAACAACGGAATCCCCGAAATCAATAGGTAGCGGTTTGGCGCTGAAATTATACAAACTACTGTGTGAAGAGAGAGAGAGAGAGAGAGAGAGAGAGAGATTTTAATTAAACAACGGAATCACAGATATCAATAAATAGCGGTTTGGTACTGAAACTATACAAACTGCTGTGTGAGAGAGAGAGAGAGAGAGAGAGAGAGAGAGAGAGAGAGAGAGAGAGAGAGAGAGAGAGATTTTAATTAAACAACGGAATCACAGAGATCAATAAATAGCGGTTTGGTACTGAAACTATACAAACTGCTGTGTGAGAGAGAGAGAGAGAGAGAGAGAGAGAGAGAGAGAGAGAGAGAGAGAGAGAGAGAGAGAGAGAGAGATTTTAATTAAACAACGGAATCACAGAGATCAATAAATAGCGGTTTGGTACTGAAATTATACAAACTACTGTGTGAAGAGAGAGAGAGAGTTAAAATTTCTGCTGGCGCTGAGATGGCTGTCGCTATTTTTTTTTTTTTTTTTTTTTTTTTTTTTTTGGCGCTGAAATGACCAGGCGCTGAACTGGCGGCGCTGAAATGGCCAGGTGCTGAACTGGCGGCGCTGAATCGGCGGTGCTGAGCTGGCGGCCCTGAATAGTACCTAACCCGTCAAGTAACACCCCCACCAATCATGCTGGTTCGCAAAGGCAATAATATGCAGTGCATAATTTCATTGAGAGAGAGAGAGAGAGAGAGAGAGAGAGAGAGAGAGAGAGAGAGAGAGAGAGAGAGAGATTCTTTTAGTTTTTCAGGTATGTATAGAGCAACACATCTGCAAATCTTGCCAGTGCTATGGAAGAAATGCTAAAGTTTCTAACAAAACAACAAATGCTATATAGGACTAATTAACGATATTAAGTTACGATGAAAGTGGATAATTTATTGTACCGATGAAACATTACTTTTACAACAGAATAAGTAATCACTCATCAGGGTAACATAACTCTTCTTATTATCCAACACGTTGCTTTACGTATTAAATTACCAAGGAAACAAAGTACGGTGGTGTTTAATAAATGTCTTCTACCAGTCAAGTGCATATTCACCATATTAAAGGAATCTTGATTTAATTTTCATCCTTCTGAAGAAACAGTTAATAAGTATTAATGCGTATAAAGAAAGGAATGGGAGCAGGAACAGATCAAAAAGACATTACCAGCACCTCAGATGACAAATAAAGTAAAGGTGTTTGAGTAATTACATTTCTACCTATAAGATGCATCCAAAGAAAGGCTGAATCCAGATTAAAACAATACAGTAGCCAATAAATACATCAACCCTTTTTCTGCTCAATCATGGATAAAGCTCATGTCAATACACATCACCTCCCCCCAAAGAATCTACTTTCCTTGAGGTGGTTCCGGCACCCAGACAAGACGACCGATGTAGCGATAGTTATAGTGCCAAAATACTATCATATTTCGTTCCAGAAATATTCGACGATAATCTCATTTAAATCCATTACAATATGCGACAGCCTTTTTTTACCTAAGGAAATAATTGGTATGAAAAGAACTTTTTACCTGTTGGAGTTAGCAACAGATAAAAACAAACTTTTGCAGATCATGCAACTCTCAAGCAAATCTTTTATACCACGAAGGAAAAGAATCTTATTTCTTATAGTAAAACGTGATGTTTCAGATAGTTAACAATAGTCATTGACACCCGTAATCAAGAGTCGGGAGCTTACTTTAGACTTTATGCAGAAATGCTTATACATGATAAATGAAACCAAATCATGTTATATTTCATACTATGCTAACATTACTAATGATGAAGAATTTTAGATAATATTTCAAGTCAAAATGACAAGGACGAGCCCCATCCCCAGAGACTTATTTCTTTCCGAAATCAGAAAACATTGTCTCAATTCAGCTATGAACTATAGATGGAAATCTAAGCCATGATTACCCACGGCTGTCACAGCAGCAAACATCCCTTTAGCTACCTCAAAGTGCCAATCAAATAGAGTTTAAATACCTAAATGCTGATACCACGTTGGGAGAAAAAAAAAAAAAATAAAAACATGCCTTTCCCATCTCAATTCTGACATACCACGTCATTGGGCCATCTTTGGTGCTTAGTGTATAATTGACAAGAAACAGCGTCTTTAAGAATCCATTTCTCACAAATGATTCTACTTCACAAAGTCATGTCTTTGGAAAATAAAGCCCCGGATGATTCTCGTTTTCAAGGGAGGGAGCCGAGCTAAATAATGCCCAATAATGGCCAAAAGGAACCAGCCTTCAGCAGATCAGCGAGGGGTCGGGAGTTCCTCTGCGGGGGTTCGTGCCCCTACTCTACCCACCTTGCCCTAAAGATACTATAATGAACATGATCATAACAAGTTTTTTGCCATACTTCTGACCTAAAACTCGCCCTTTACATTATGTGCTCTGCAGGACCTCTGTCAATGGTGCATACGAGTTGGCGCTGTGTGCTGTCCAACTACCGCAACCACGACGTGACTAGAAGGCCCCGGTCTTCCTTTCCCGGAGGACCTCCTGCTATAGAAACCGAGGGAAGAAAGGAGTTGGTGCCGCCACATTTAACAGATTCACCCCTTCATGGTGAGTGCACTTCGGTAGTGTTCGGTTAATAATAAAATCTTATCAAGGTAATTAGTGAAATTAACAGAAACATTATTACTTAACTGGATTATCTAATCATGTAAACAAGTCCCCACAACCTTCAAAACATCTTAACACTATTTTTTGTTGAGCGAATGACTTGATAATCACAAACAACTGCATTATATCAAAGATATGCATAATTTTAAAGAATTTTTTTTGGTACTATTTTCTACCTCAGTGTTTTGTACGTAAAACACCAGTTTCATAAAATGAAGTAATTTTAAAGGAAAAATAGTTTACAGGTTTTTAAAGATCTCTAACATCTTATGAGAGTTATTAACAACGTGTAAAGGTTTAAAGGTTATTCATAAGTGGCGAAGGCTAGGGTCAGGACGATGTCCTAGAAATTTACCATATAAACAGATGCTCAGCACCCAAACCCATCTCCACCCAAGCTAGAACCAGAGAGGACCAGGCAATGATAGACATATATAGTAGCCTCCCTTAAACGCCCATCCCTAGCTCATAAGGACTGTGAGGTTGCACACACTACTAGAAGCAATCGGACTTGCTTGAACAGGGCTCCATCATCTTACTCACAGATTGCTAGATACGGCCGTTTACAAAATGCTACCACAACCCCAAACATCCGAAGAAACACTCATTTTCTCGAAACATAATGAAAAATATCTATGTAGTATTTGCGTGGAGGAAATATTTTACTATCACAAAGGAAAATGTTAGTATACTACTATTGGCTCTTGATTTATCATAATGTCGTAGTATCTACGGACTATAAATGTGTAAAGTACACCGGAAACTTTGAGTAGAATACATTAGATTGCAACAATTGTGAAAGTAGTCTTGACACTCCAATTTAGGTAAGAGTTTATAACGTTCGTTGACTTATTCCATGAAGACTTTCATCAACAAGAAATGCGAAACTTGCACTTAAATCTGAGTGATCTGATTATTACTTTTCTAATTATCTTCCCTCAAAATAATTTCACGTACGCAGGTGTAATATTTTAACCTTTTGCGTTGTATTGCCAGTTTAACAATAACTTAGTCAATCAAGGTTAATAACAAATTTCAGAAATGATGCCAATATTCCTGCTACTAACTCGGGTATGACACTAAGTGTAATTATCATTAATTCTTAGATACTTCTTTGTAACATTTTCTGATGACTCTAGATTATCTATTTTAATTAAAACTTTTCAAATCTAAATGGAATACAATCTGATAGAAATGAAATTGAAAGAGTGGAAACAAGTAGTTCGTAAACACTCACATACGACGATGTATCGGATGATCTGACATACTGTAGACTATAATCCAATAGTGGACGCATGTGAACTATATTTCCACATAGAACAATACCGATAGTGCTAATGATATTACTATTCATTATAATTGGAAAATGATGACCATTGTTTGATTACCTACACGGTCATCAATGAGCCTTCCTCGTTCTTGTTCGACCTGATAGCTTTGCCGGTAATTGAAGAGAAATTTAAAATTACGTTATTCATAATCAAAACGGTTACAAGGTAAATGCCAAGATATTAATTATCAAGTAATTTATAATATGTTCAATAGGAAATTAAATTTACTTTAGAAAGATATTTTCGATTAGAGAGATACATTGGAATTTAAATCCATGTGGCTAACAATATGAAATGCGAGTTGAAACAAATCAAATATCCCAATACTCCTCTTCAAACTATCTGTTCGATAAGACAAGATATCAATATTCACTTTTCAGCAAATCATTCCGTATGACTTACTCTATATTACCGTTGAACTATTCCAAGTAACAACCTTCATATAACCTCATTTTATTATAGGCCTATAAGAAAAACAATTTACGTAAGAATCCTGGTAACATTTACTTATATAAGAAAGTATAGTATTTAATGAACCAGGCATTACAATGTTTCCAGCCTAGTTATATGACAGGGAAATATCAAATATACTCTTAAAATAGAAGATTGGACCAGTCTCTTTGGCTTCTTCGTCTTTAGTAAGAGAAAACTGACGAAGGGAATTACTGTATCATGAATAATTCTAATTACCTGGTATTGAAACAATGATAATCTATCTAATGTGAAACTTGCAAAGCCTTATGTTCAGGATATTGTTTTATCTAGAATAGGGCTTAAGTCCTGTCAGTTCAGACTGTGTTGCAATTATAAAAGAAAACGTAATTGAATTAAAGATGATTACTCTATGTGTCAATACCAAAATAAAAAGAAAAATATGTAACCAACTGTCGAAATATGATTGATAAGAATAACGCATTTCATTAAAAAATCCCTCTAACTTTTTAATCTAATATACAAATAATCAACAATGATAGCAAGATCATACCACTGATAAGAGTCAAATCAATCACTAATATTTTTGATGTAATCGATACAATTATTTCTATCGAAACACCTAACAGACAGAAACAACAAAAAATAAGAAAATATACACAGGTTCCAAGTAAAAAAAAAGAAGAAATTATTAGATTGTTGATATTATACTAATTATAATCAGATAACACAAATTAAATCAATATGAAAAATCATTGTTATGATAGAGCACTTGGCCGCTGAGAGTTTTGCTAAGAACTCATGGGTTTAACGGCAAAGCTTTAACAAGAAGACGATAATTTCCCTTTTTAAGAAATCTAAAGTTTCAGGCAAGTTACCATTTGAGCCTATGGAAAAATAATAATAATTTTCTTCCGTATAATTTTAATAAAGTGTAATATAAAACAAAAAAGTTACAATCATTATATCTCCATATAAATATTACCATAAGGTACAGATTTATTTTAAGATGATTTTTATTTCTCATTGACTGCGTTATAACACAGCATCGTTAATCATATAAATTATAGTTATAGTTATTGGCATTTATATATATATATATATATATATATATATATATATATATATATATATATATATATATATATATATATATATATATATATATATATATACTGTATATATATATATATATATATATATATATATATATATATATATACTGTATATATATATATATATATATATATATATATATATATATATATATATATATATATATATATATATATATATATACAGTATATATACAGTATATATATATATATATATATATATATATATATATATATATATATATATATATATATATATATATATATATATATATCTTCTTACAAAGCTGGTCTAATATTAGTAGAATATTTTATTCGCGTATTGTTACATTTTTATAGAATATATTTATTTGTGTAAAGGGTGTATTATTTCGATCACCAATATATTCTATCAGTGCTTTGCTTGTAATCCCTGACTAAGAACGGAAGTACGCGGTTGGTTTTTGAATAGTTCACATAAATAATCAACCAGTTTTGTTTTGAGAGTAACGTAAGAGACCTTTGGATATTCAGTGTTTATATACATTGCCGTCTGGGAGTTCCATATTATTCTCGGAGCTCGTGTATTTTTCATGTATAACAGATTTATGTCAAAATAAAGAGGTCAGTTTGGAGCTCGCCAGTGTTATATATATATATATATATATATATATATATATATATATATATATATATATATATATATATATATATATATATATATATATATATATATATGTAAGTGTGTTTGTGCGTAATATTATTAATAGTTAACTTGACCTTCCAAGATATCAGGTGGAAAACCATTTGAGATTACAAAACTACAGCATTGATAAGTAGCTCCACATTTCACCAAACTTTAAGGAACATTAAAATTCCATTGTTCAACAAATGGTGACGTGTACGCTTATTCCCAATTGATTAATGACTATTATTAGTTGCACATATACAGTATACCTCGGTGAAGGTAGAGATCTCATATTTTTTCTAACTGAATGTTTTTTCTGGTGATATTTCATAACATCACATTATTTTACCAAAGTAACTACAATTATCACATGAAATCCCCTTTTACTGATGCCTTAGGACGTTCATCGAAGGATTGCAGATGAATAAATGAATCGATATAGTATTCATATTTTGGAAATGTGGACTATCCATCCATACGATTACTACTAATACAGGCTACCCTCAATGGCACGTGGAGCGGACCTATTCTAATGAGGGTTCAATTTGCACAGGAGGAAAAGATGAGATTTAAGAACTTTTTATCATGTTCATATGATTACTAGGTAAGTGACGTCAAAGAATACTTATCGAACGTAATAACATTTGTTATCAGAGGCAACAAGTGATTTTGTAGTGTCTGAGTAAAATTCATCCCGGAGCTAAAAATCTTTCTCATTTCTCTCATTCTCTATTACTTTCTTTGGTCAGTAATCCTTCCCTTTTTTTTTTTTTTTACTTTCATCAACAGGTAATTCGCATGTCCTAGGCTGTCTCGCTCAATATTTTCGTTTAAAGTCACCAAAGATTTCGTTAGGTATTCATCAATTTAGGTATAGCCCGTGTCAACGATAAGACATCGGAACACACATTTATTTTAAAAAGCAAAGTACACAGTTAAAATCTGCCATAAAAGCAAAAAAAAAAATCCTCTAAGGGATACAGGGGCCCCAGCGGGGGGGGGGGGGGGGGGGGGCTGCTGTTAGAAGGGTAGAGTCGCCCTTGCGGATGCCCTATAATCGGGAGCGAGAGCAGTAAAAATATTGGAATAAATGTTGCCAGACATTTACCGTTTTAAAAACGGATATATTGACGTTAAGCAAAGATATTACGGTCACTAACCTATAAAAGATATTAGCAAAGTAGTGCAAAAATTACCGTCGTCTGTATTTATATCTCCCCGATCCTTGGAGAATCGAATAAAGCAAATGTACTTAACAAGAAAACCACAATCAGACATTGGAAGCTTTCTTGTCTTTTATCTCCAGAGATAAAATAAACAATAAACTCAATTACCATATTCTTTAATTAATGCAAATGCTCACCATGGATACATAACTAAATTTTCTAAAATGAATTAGATTGCCATAAAAATTTATGAGTACGTATGTGGTTGAAGCAATATGCCAACTGATAGAGCATTTAACTTAACTTTGATCATATATCATCTCTATTTTATCGTCATAACATTTCTCACAAGACGAGAAGTCCTGCATGGGGCATTTAGTTAAAATTAAGAAGTTTTGAAGATCATCTCCATGAATGTCCACAAAAGTTGTAGTCCAATATAATGTCATGTGAAACTCTGGCAGTGGCTCCTGCTTGATAGAATTAGGATGTTGAACTCTCGTATAACTAAATTGCAACAAAAACGTTTTGAGAACTGATGGATAATACACATAACTTTCAAAGTACGCATTGGTCAAAATGTGGGGAGAACCCGAAAGGAAGGATACGTTTAACAGGGATGATGTCACAAAAATTATGCTGTATGGTTTTATGATCATGAACTTTTAGTCAACCAACAACACTACATACACATCTAAGCCTATGACATGTTTCTAAGATATGTAAACACATGTCAACAAAGGATAAAATAATGCTTCTGCTTCACGTTGCAAAGTAAAATATTCGCCTATCATTTCACCAAGTCTTTTTCTTCCGTGCTTTTTGACGTTTTTGTATTTTATATATAAGAGATCTAATCTGAAGTTGTTGCTCTTCTTAAAATATTTCATTTTGGTTGTTCATTACTTCTCTTGTAGTTTTCTATTTCCTTGTTTCTTTAACTCACTAGGCTATTTTTGCGAATTGAAGCCCTTGGGCTTATAGTATCCAGCTTTTCCAATTAGCGTTGTAACTTAGCTAATAATAATAATAATAATAATAATAATAATGCTATTTCAAGTTTCCCCCACAAAAAAATGTCTTAGTTTCAACAAGATTTTAGCACAGTATATATGTATGTATATATATATATATATATATATATATATATATATATATATATATATATATATATATATATATATATATATATGTGTGTGTAATTTATATATATATATATATATATATATATATATATATGTGTGTGTGTGTGTGTGTGTGTGTGTGTATGTATATAAGTGTATATATATATATATATATATATATATATATATATATATATATATATATATATATATACGTATATATATATATATATATATATATATATATATATATATATATGTATATATATATATATATATATATATATATATATATATATATATATATATATATATATGTATATATATATGTATATATACTTATATATGCAAAGTACAAGTTCGAATCTCTGCCTAGCCAGAAGTTATTGCCACAAATGAATTCCAGAGGATATATATTCCCAAGGTAGAATTCAGTATTAAATGCCATTGTGATTGATATTTACATTTATTAAAATCACGAGTGTTAGTGATATATATATATATATATATATATATATATATATATATATATATATATATATATATATATATATATATATATATATATATATATATATATATATATATATATATCCATCATCATCAACATTATCATCGTCTCCTCCTACGCCTATTGACGCTAAGGGCCTCGGTTAAATTTTGCTAGTCATCTCCATCTTGAGCTTTTAAATCAATACTTCTCCATTCATCAACTCGTACTTCACGCTTCTTGAAGTAGGCCTTGGTGTTCCAACTCTTCGAGTGCCTTGTAGAGCCAAGTGGAAAGTTTGGTGAACTAATCTCTCTTGGGGAGTGTAAAGAGCATGCCCTAACCTTCTCCACTCACCATGATCTAATCCACATATGATATGAGTAATTTCTTTTATAGTTTCATTTCTAGTCGTGTCCTACCATTCAACTCCCAATATTCTTCTGAGAGCTTTGTTCTCAAATCTATAAAATCCATTGGTTATTGTTTCATCGTCATATTATGAATTATGTCCATACAGTAACACCGACATTACAAACCTGATTTATATATACCTGATTTTTATATGTAATTTCTTGCGATTTGATTTCCAAATTTTACGTAACTCAACCATTGTCTGACTTGCTTTATTCAATCTTTCAATAAACTCAAATTCTTAAGATCCTGTATTAGAGATCATAGATCTTAAATATTCAAATGATTCCACCTCATTATCCTTTCTTCTAATGATATTTCATTTTCCATTGAATATTCCGTTTTCATCATATCTGTCTTTCGTCTATTAATCTTTAGTCTAGCCTCATGTAATAGTCCATGCATTCTGGTAAGCAAGCCTTGCAAGTCATGTGGTGTTATGTTAATAAGGACAGCATTATCAGCCTACTCAGGGACAGCTAATATCCTGTTACCAATCCAGTCCAATCCTTCTCCACCATCTCCAACTGTTGTAGGTATTACAAAATTCATGAGGATCTGAAGGTGAAGAAGACCTTGATGTGCCCATAATTGAAATTAGTGTGTTTAAAATCGAAGCTATCATTAAAAAACTAAAGAGGTGGCAAGCCCCAGGATATAATGGAATAACTCCTGAGATGATATTGGCCGAATATGAGGTAACCCCCAGAATACTTATAAGATTATTTTGTAAAATGTGGCATGAAGAGGCAAAACGTGATGAATGGGAGCTTGCAGTCTGACTAATCGTAATAAGTGCAGAGGTATCACACTTATGTCAGTTGTCATGAAAATTTATAGTATGCTTATTCTAAAAAGACTATAGAGAAAGAGTGATGAAAAGCGGAGATGAACTGGCAGGATTTAGAAAAGATAGAAGTTGTACGGACCAAATTTTCATTTCAAGACATGTACAGCAATATGTACAATGTAGGATAAAGAAATCCACTTTGGATGGTATTTGTGGACTAAGAAAAAGCCTTTGATAGTGTGCACTAGCCAATTTTGGGGAGCGTCCTACCTTATTATTGAGCTCCTCTAGAATATGTAAATTTGTCTAAGTCTGTACATAAGCAAAGTGAGTACGTTGTTAATATTAGTGGAGTCTGGTCAAATGATTTTCCAGTTAACAGAGGAGTACTCCACGTAAATATGTTGTCACCTATATTGTTTATCCTCTTCATATATATATATATATATATATATATATATATATATATATATATATATATATATATATATATATATATATATATATATATATATATATATATATATATATATATATATTCAAATAAGCCATATATATTTTGATATATGTCTGGATTCTCTTAACGACCTCGGGATCAGAGCCCCAGGCGAAATCTCACAAAGACAAGAGCTTGGCTCCGGCCGGGAATCGAACCCTGGTCGGCAAGCTTATATAGACAGTGACTAACCCATTCGGCCACGAAGGAAGATAAAAGTCAATGACAATTCTACTGTACTTATACCTGTCAAATTCAGGTATTTTGTACTTAGAATTGAAATCAACCCATCTTCACCATCGTAGCTAATTGGTAGTTTGTTACTTGGCATTCAATTAATGATAAATTTTGCACATTTTTACGTGTTTTTCATATTCAAATAAGCCATATATATTTTGATATATTAATGTCTGGATTCTCTTAACGACCTCGGGATCAGAGCCCCAGGCGAAATCTCACAAAGACAAGAGCTTGGCTCCGGCCGGGAATCGAACCCTGGTCGGCAAGCTTATATAGACAGTGACTAACCCATTCGGCCACGAAGGAAGATAAAAGTCAATGACAATTCTACTGTACTTATACCTGTCGAATTCAGGTATTTTGTACTTAGAATTGAAATCAACCCATCTTCACCATCGTAGCTAATTGGTAGTTTGTTACTTGGCATTCAATTAATGATAAATTTTGCACATTTTTACGTGTTTTTATATTCAAATAAGCCATATATATTTTGATATATTAATGTCTGGATTCTCTTAACGACCTCGGGATCAGAGCCCCAGGCGAAATCCCACAAAGACAAGAGCTTGGCTCCGGCCGGGAATCGAACCCTGGTCGGCAAGCTTATATAGACAAGCTCTTGTCTTTGTGAGATTTCGCCTGGGGCTCTGATCCCGAGGTCGTTAAGAGAATCCAGACATTAATATATCAAAATATATATGGCTTATTTGAATATGAAAAACACGTAAAAATTGCAAAATTTATCATTAATTGAATGCCAAGTAACAAACTACCAATTAGCTACGAAGGTGAAGATGGGTTGATTTCAATTCTAAGTACAAAATACCTGAATTCGACAGGTATAAGTACAGTAGAATTGTCATTGACTTTTATCTTCCTTCGTGGCCGAATGGGTTAGTCACTGTCTATATAAGCTTGCCGACCAGGGTTCGATTCCCGGCCGGAGCCAAGCTCTTGTCTTTGTGAGATTTCGCCTGGGGCTCTGATCCCGAGGTCGTTAAGAGAATCCAGATATTAATATATCAAAATATATATGGCTTATTTGAATATGAAAAACACGTAAAAATGTGCAAAATTTATCATTAATTGAATGCCAAGTAACAAACTACCAATTAGCTACGATGGTGAAGATGGGTTGATTTCAATTCTAAGTACAAAATACCTGAATTTGACAGGTATAAGTACAGTAGAATTGTCATTGACTTTTATCTTCCTTCGTGGCCGAATGGGTTAGTCACTGTCTATATAAGCTTGCCGACCAGGATTCGATTCCCGGCCGGAGCCAAGCTCTTGTCTTTGTGAGATTTCGCCTGGGGCTCTGATCCCGAGGTCGTTAAGAGAATCCAGACATTAATATATCAAAATATATATGGCTTATTTGAATATGAAAAACACGTAAAAATGTGCAAAATTTATCATTAATTGAATGCCAAGTAACAAACTACCAATTAGCTACGATGGTGAAGATGGGTTGATTTCAATTCTAAGTACAAAATACCTGAATTTGACAGGTATAAGTACAGTAGAATTGTCATTGACTTTTATCTTCCTTCGTGGCCGAATGGGTTAGTCACTGTCTATATAAGCTTGCCGACCAGGGTTCGATTCCCGGCCGGAGCCAAGCTCTTGTCTTTGTGAGATTTCGCCTGGGGCTCTGATCCCGAGGTCGTTAAGAGAATCCAGACATTAATATATCAAAATATATATGGCTTATTTGAATATGAAAAACACGTAAAAATGTGCAAAATTTATCATTAATTGAATGCCAAGTAACAAACTACCAATTAGCTACGATGGTGAAGATGGGTTGATTTCAATTCTAAGTACAAAATACCTGAATTCGACAGGTATAAGTACAGTAGAATTGTCATTGACTTTTATCTTCCTTCGTGGCCGAATGGGTTAGTCACTGTCTATATAAGCTTGCCGACCAGGGTTCGATTCCCGGCCGGAGCCAAGCTCTTGTCTTTGTGAGATTTCGCCTGGGGCTCTGATCCCGAGGTCGTTAAGAGAATCCAGACATTAATATATCAAAATATATATGGCTTATTTGAATATGAAAAACACGTAAAAATGTGCAAAATTTAATATATATATATATATATATATATATATATATATATATATATATATATATATATATATATATATATATATATATATATATATATATATATATTAAAAACCTTAATTTTACATAATCATTTTTGTATTAAGTATGAAGTACTTCTCTGTTTGTGAGATTTTCATCTTCATATCATATCATCATAGTTTAAAACCGAAGACAGATAACATGATTATCAATTAAAATTGTCTTCTGTAAATCAGAAAGTACACGAAATTAATGATAAAAAAAACAGTAAAAAATTAAAGATAACATTGGAATTAAAACACAAATGATAGATATAATTCATAACTATTCATAAGTAAAAACATTGAAGACTTAGAAAATTGATAGCTCTAACTTATTGTGTACAAAATGAAATTGGTCACAAAAACCTTCCATGAAATATGATTTGGTTGCTGCTACAGACTGTTGTCAGGTGAGCGGTTTTTTTTTTTTTTTTTTTTTTTTTTTTTTTTTTTTTTTTTTTTTTTTTTTTTTTAGAAGAAAAAAAAAATCTGGCTTAGGCCCCAAGACCCCCCACTTTCAGTGCCTTTTAAAACTTTATACCCCCCAACCCCTTCCACCCACCCGAAAAAAGCGTTCCTACGCCTCTGATAGTGCGCTAATAGTCGACTGTCACCCTTCACCACAGAGCCACCTAGGGGATTACTTCCACTAGTACCCCATTGGATGACCTAATAAAAAGAACTGATACATCTGCAGAACCCAAAGGAGGGCCAATACCTCTCGATCTAAAGTACTATAATTCTTTTTTTTTTTTCCTTAAAACACGCTAGAAGCAAAAAAAAAGGGTTACTCCCTTACCTCTTTGTCTCGAGAAATCACACCGCCACTAACCCCGCTACTTGCATCTGTTGTCACCAAAAACGGACGATCAAATCTAGGATATGCTAGTAACTCATCACTAGTTAAGGCAGTATTTAATTGATCAAAAGCCTTTTCTTCTTCTACTCACTAATTTATTACGTTTTGTTTCTTAAAAGCATCTAAAGGTCTCTCTATTTTTCCAAAACTTCTTATCAATTTACAGTAAAACCTTGTGAGGCCAAGTAACCCAGCTACTTCCTTATGGGTGTGCGGCCGGGGAAAATCTTTGATAACTTTTTCCTTACTGGGGCAGGAATGGATACCTTCTTGCATTAATACATGACCTAAAGATTAGACCTGGTTACAGAAAAATTTGTACTTTGATACATTCATTTTCATACCATTACGGCGCAATGCTTCCAAGACTTTACGAATATTACTATTATGCGCTCCTGCCGGTTACTCTGTAAATGATTTTGCCTAGATAAACAAGAATATTATAACCAATTGAAGTAGGTAATATTGCTATAATTTGTCTAGAAAAATGACTAAAAGAATTTTTAAGCCTGATAGGAAGAAGATTCTTCTGAAATAGATATTCATTGGCAACAAATGTCGTTTTGCATTTGCTGTCTTCCTGAATGAGTATTTGATAGTATCCCGATTTTAAATTAATGGCTGTAAAATATTTACTTTCCCATACGTATACGAGTAATTCTTCGATCGAGGGTAATGGAAATACATTCCCCTTACTGACTGCATTCAACTTCCTATGTTCGATACACAATCTTACCGAGCAACCCTTATTCCTAACTGCTACAATTCGAGAGGCCCAGGGGAATTCACTCTCCTTGATAATGCCTTGTTTCCTTAATTTACTAATTCCCCTTACTATCTCTCCTTGAAAGTGAACAGGTACCTTACAAGGCCTTGGACTGATCGGCTTTGCTGCCCCATTTCAATGCTAAAGGGAAATCAATCAATCTTCCTCTGCGGCTCGTCTCCGATTGCAATTACATCGTGATAAATATTAACAATGTTACTTACTAAAGTTTAATATTCCAGCAAACATTGTTTTTGGACTTGCATAATCAAGTTCTGAGTATGATCGTTTGTGTGAACTAAAATTGTGGCTCCCAAGATTCTGTCATCGGTAATTTTGCATACCTCCAATCCATGCATAAAATCCCTTCATGAAAGAAGTGTTTATTTTCTAAGTTAATTATTGAAATTTCCACTTTGTTCCCTTTCATTTCTGGCAAGCCCTCTAAGACTATGTGGGCCCGTTTTTCATGTCGGTTATCAATGACCTTGGTTCCCCATGTGAGAGGCTGACACAAGGTCACTATTTACAGTACACGTAAGCACTTGGGAGGCCACTAATTCCCTTTTTTCAGATACCGCTATTACCTTCCCCACTTGCCTCTCAGCTCGTGCATTGGCACTTACTCTTCCATAAACTTCTATTGGCAGAATGCACCCTCCTTACATAACTTTTACTTTGTCTCTTTCCTCACAAATCAATATTTGGTTATTCATAATAAAGCCAAGACCAAGTATACCCTAGCTACCTCGAATACATAAGGTAGGTAAGATTAAAAATTCAAGATCCAATGTCACAGATCCTAACTGAAAGCTGACTGATGTTGTATGTCTTCCTGCAGTTTATTTCCTCCTGGCGTGTTGAGAATAATGAGACTCACTGACTGTAGCGGGTTAAAGAAACTTCCTGGTTTAAGTAACAAAAAGCGTGCTTCTGGGTCGATCAAGACTCAAATTGACATATATGGCAGATCTATCCTTATTGCTAGGAGTCCTAACCGCCAAATTGGATCCCAAGATGGGTGGTACTAGCTAACTACCTCGCTTGCAATACCATCACAACCTACTGCCTTCTCTAGTGCTGCGATGGTGGGGTTGGGGATACCGAGGAGGTGCCACTGCTCGCATGCCAGTTGTCTCCTAACCATCATACTGGGGCTGCTCGCTCTCACTGCTTTGTCGACTGCTGCTGCTTCCATGTGGGGTCATTGGTCTTCCTTATCTCAACCTTCCTCTGTCTCCTCTTCCTTGGATATTGGGTGTAGGGTAATGTACCACAGATTACCCGCTCTCATGGTTTTTGTCGGGCAATACTGAAATTGTTGACCGTAAGCTTGACATGCATAACAGCGGGGAGATCCCTGGGTGGGGCACTTCACTCATTAGTACCCTTCTCCTCCATACTACCAATACCTGGTGAGAATCCTCCCCTGCTAACTTCACTATCCTGTCCCCTAGATTAAGGGTTAGTGACCATGCATTCTTGCATACATTGATCTCATGGTTGCTACCTGTCCAGAATCGGGAGGGATATTCTTCTTCATATTTTCTTCTGTCAAACTGTCTATAATTCTTTGTATCCCCATCACTACATCTACCAATGGGTGATTATCATCAAACAAATAGCCAGATAGAAACAGGTTTACTAACCTGCGAACATACTTATAGGCTATTGTAATCCCTGTCTATACTTGTTGGTAAACTTACTCCTCCACTCAATTTTTTTTTCTTACCACCTTTCCTTGCAACTGGCATGATCTCTTTCTCAATAAGACATTGCTTTATATCAGTATAACATCATAACAGTCTGCTGGCCAACATGTTGTCTCCATTGCCAGAGTATCTGCTGTGTGTGATACTGCCACATACATCCATGTGATAAATGTAATGGAGGGTGACAATTTAAACCAGTAGGTTCTTTAAAATCTTGTATAATGAAGATAAACGGACATAAATGTGACAAGCAGTGGGAAGCAGGCCCATGCTTGTCGATACAGTGACCACTGAACAATGACTGACTATTATATGCACATGGCGGAAAGAAAAGCAGTGTTGACACATCTAATTACATTGTTGCCACGATGCATAATGAAAAAGTGGTCTTACAGTATATGTAATGGGAAAAGATAAATGGAAATAAATATCATTCTTCTACGAAATAATAATAAAGCAAATGTAATGTTCATAACTGTACGTAATGTAAATAATATATGGCATAATATTAGATATCTATACACCTCCCTCCCCCTTTACGCTCGTAGCAGTGTCTCGGGCGGAACAGTAATTTCTCTGAGCTAGTCGAGGTGAATGACGAGGGATATTGGAGGGTTCGGATGATGGCTCTCTTTCCTGGCCAGAACAAGGGGACACAGGGTCTTGGGGAGAGGTGTCATCACTTATATTAGCCACTGGGCGTAAATGTCGTCGGTTTCGAAACCATACACGACCACTTGGAAGGTGTACTTCATACCTTCTGGCCATTCCGCGGCCCATCACGGTACCAATCTTGTTCCATCAAAGTGTCGTTGCATCCTGTATCCTCACTCGTTGGCCGATGGTGAGCTTGGGTAGATGGTGGGTATGAGAGTTGTAAAGGCTCACAGCCTGGTTGGTTTGGGCAGCAGTGCGGCGGTCGTAATCTTCGGTCTTGGTTTGCCACTCCTCTTTGAATGATCTGGGGTGGGCTGGAACACAAGTGCGGAGAGGATGGCCATAGAGAATCTGCGCAGGGGAGCGTCCAGCAGGGTTCGGTGTATTCCGAAGCTCCATCAGTCCTCTATCAAAGGCTTCACAATCTAGGTTCCCGGATGGGGCGGTCTTGAGGATGAGGTGTTTTACAGCTTTCACGGCAGCTTCTGCGTGTAAATTAGACTGATGGTAATGTGGAGATGTGATGATGTGATGAACTCCCCAGCTGTCAGCAAATTGCTTGAAGTCGTGGCTGGAAAATGGGGGTCCTCCATCAGTTCGTAAGCGGAGTGGAACACCAACCTCGCGGAAGAAAACACAGAACATTCTTGTAACTCTGGCTGTAGTTATGTCACGTCCACAGGGAACAACCACGGGCTAGCCTGAAAGTCTATCTGCAATAACAAGGAAGGATTTCCCTGCTATGTGGAAGAAGTCAGCCGACACGCTTTCAAAGGGCCGGGATGGGTGGTCGTCACACATGTAAGGTTCCTGTTGCTGACTAGGGAGAAGCTGTTGGCAGGCCTCACAGCTTTCTACTTTACTCTTAATATCTGCATTGATGCCTGGCCAGAATACTGTCTGCATTGCACGACGTCGAGTAGCTTCAATCCCTCGGTGGCTATCGTGGAGTCGATCCAAGGTGCGTCGACGGAGGGCTGCAGGGATGACGATCCGGGGTCCGTACAATACCAACTCTCCATCCGCGTAAAGGTTGTCCCGCAGCTTCCAATACGGGAGGTCGGAAGCGTGGAGATCATAGCGGTTGGTGGGGAAGCCATTGGATACGTAGTGAACGAGACGACTGTAATCTTGATCCTGAGATGCGGCCATGCGGATTTCTTGTAAAGACTTATCCTCTTCGATGATGGGTCCTGTTGCCTGGTCGTCAGTAGAAGTGGCGGTGCTGGCAACGATACGCCTGACATGTGCAGTCGAAGTAGTGCATTCTTCTTCATCTTCAGGTGTGGGGCGACTGGTTGGGGAGCGAGACAGGGCGTCTGGTATGCAAAGTTGTTTTCCTGCGCGCCATACTGCAGTGAAGATGTAGGGGGCCACTTTCATCTTGAGACGTTGAAGGCGTGGATTCTCAATAGCATCCAGAGTGTAGTGATTGAGAATCGGTATCAAGGGACGATGATCAGTCATTAAGGTGAAATGCTGAAGTCCAGACAAGTAGAGGCGGCACTTAGCTATAGCCCAAGTGACTGCAAGTAGCTCCAGCTCTATGGTGGCGTAACGAGTCTCAGTATCCGTAAGGAAACGAGAGCCACACTGGATGAGACGCATCTGACCTTGGCCGTTATCTTAAAGTAGGGCATAACCAAGACCATATAGGCGTAAGGCATCTGTTTGTAAAACTACAGGCGAGGCAGGATTGAAGGGTGCTAGGACAGGAGGTGAAGTCAGAGCTGTCTTGTCTTTCTTAAATGCTCGCTCATGGTCAGGCGTCCAGACGAATGAGCGTTTGGGGCTCATAAGTGGGCGTAGGGGCTGTGCTGCTGCTGCGATGTCTGGAGTGAAGTCGGCAAGTTGATTGACAAGACCCATAATCGACCTGACATCTGTCACGTTAGATGGTGTAGGAAAGTCCCGTATAGCTGATACCTTGTCATGGGTAGCTTCAATACCATTGGATGATAAGACATAACCGCAAATGTTAACTTTGGTGGCGGCTACAGTGAACTTGTCCTTGTTGAGGGTTATGCCATATTGATGGCACCTGGTCAGCATCTGGTGCACGTGTTGTAGGTGGGAAGGGAGATCCTCGTCGGAAAGGAGGATATCATCTACAACTTTCACACAGTTGGGAACACCTTGTAGTGCCATATTTCCATGGAGGCAGTATGCATCACCTGTTGCTGCAAATCCCATTGGGCCACGACAGTGCTGGAAACTTCCATACGGAGTTATAAATGTTGTCAGGTGGCTGTCCTCTTCTGCCAACTCCATTTGCCAATGGCCATGCAGGGCATCCGCTGTGGTGAAGTACTTCGCAGTAGGAGAGATATTGCGGACAGCATCATGGGGCGTTGGTTATGGGTGTGTAGGGCGGGCTACTTGAGAATTTAGATGGGTGTGATCCACAGTGATGCGCACACCTTTGTCCTTGGGTACCAAGACCATGGGATGGCACCATTTAGAGGGTTTGTCGCCTGCTGGTCTGATGATTCCTTGTTGCACCAAGGAGTCAAGTTCTTCTTTCACTTGATCTCTGAGAGAAAACGGAATGGGCCTGGGCGTATGGACAGCGAAGGGTGTAGCGCCAGGTTTCAGGTGAATCCTCATTGGAGAGCCTGCCATTTTCTTTAGTGGCTGGGTTTGTAGATCCTTCTTGGATATGAGGACGTCGCTGAAGTGCCGAAGAAAATAGTCCTTAATAGCTGCAGGTGACGTCATGGCGGAGGCAGGAAACTGAGCGCATCTGTTGACATGTGTTACCTTGAGGATAGGCTTTGGGAAGTCCGGTGACACTATGGCAAGGGCTCGGCAATGTTCACGAGAGAGGAGGGGAGTCTGGATATCCTCATGAACATGTATGGTTGCTGAGCAAGACTTGTTGCCAAGACGAAGTTTTGCCTGGAAGTATCCTACAGCCGGTGTCATGGGGGATCCATCTGCTGTCACAACGTCTGTCATGGGTGGAGGTTCAAGGCTTGTCCGAGGTATGAAAAGTGCATCCAAATGTATGGTGCCAATCACTGTGATGTCTGCTCCTGTATCGGGGATTAGCTGGATATGTGATGATATATCGCCAAATGACAGAGAGACAGTGACTGGTGTGGGGGACTCACTACCTGAGTTATCACCCACGAAACGGCAGCTGGTGTTTGACTTAGTAGTAGGAGGTGAAGCTGTATATCCAGTCTGACTTTTCTTGGTAGACATGCACATCTTCTCAAAATGTCCCTGTTTCTTGCAGTTATTGCACTGAGCTTCCTTAGCAGGGCATTTCTGAGTGCGGGGCCAATGACCTGTTCGTCCACAGTTATTGCACGATGCACAAGTGGCTGGGCATTGTCCAGAATCGTGTTTGCGAGAGCAATATTGACAAGGGTCACTGTTATGAGACTGGTGAGAATGTTGATCAGGAGATAGATGAGAAGTCCTCTTCTGTAGACGCTGGTTTTTTATTGTACGTAGATACTGCGTTGACTTGGCTAGGGAAGATGCAATGGCTGATGCAGCTGCACGTGTAGATTCGTAGGAGCGGCAGCATGTCACAAACTCTGCGAGGGTAGATGAGGGTTGGAGGGGGATAAGGCGTTGTATTAACTCTTCGTCTCTCACACCCATCAAAATTACCATCTGCAATTGCCGTTCAGTGCAAGAGGTGGGGTTGCCAGTGCATAAGTCCACTTCATCAGCGAGATCCTTGAGGCGTGCGTAGTAGTCTGCAAATGATTCTCCGACAGCTTGTTTCCAGGACAACAATTCACAGCGTCGTAAGGCTTCATTTCTAAGGCTGCGAAAGTGCTTCTGCAGTGTATCCAACACCTCTGTAAGGGAAAGTGATGCGTTGGGAGGGATGCCCAGTGTATGCGTAAGCAGGCGCTGGACGTCTAGGGAGATGCAGGTTCTCAGGTGAATCAGCTGGGAAGTTTGATGTAATCTATCAAGTCCAACTAATGCTGCATAATCCTCAAAACACAGTCTCCATTGGCGAAACACTTGATACGTTGCATCTTGTTGCAAGAGAGGTGGAGGATGGACTGTAGGCTTGCTAGAAGTCGTAGGTGTGTGCACTGAGGAGTCAGGGTTGGGGGAACAGGTGTAACAGGAGGTGCAATTATGGGGTTAGGTTGCTGGGGTTGCAATGCCGCAATCTGTCCTGATAGCAAGGAGAAAAGGGACATGAACCGCTGGTTGTCTTCCTGTCTTAATTGTTCCATCTGTAGTCTGAAGGTCTGCTCCTCTTGTCATCGCCGGTCTTGTTCTTGCAGGCTGGAAGTCTGTAGAAAATGGATGAGATGAAGTATATCATTATTGTGGTCTCCTGACCTATTGGGAGTCAGGGGAGGAGGGAGAGTGCTGGTATCTTCATCAGCGGTGGGGAGGTGCAAAGGTACTTCGTCCGTCGTCAGACCCTCCGTTTGATCCTCTGCCTGATCCTCCGTCTGATCCTCTGTCTGATCCATTAAATCAATTAGCTGTTCCTCTTGCTCAGCCATATTGAGTTTGGTGTCGTAAGAAAGCTTGAAATCTGTAGAGATCCAGAAAAATATCCAAATCGCTGTATTTAAGTGAAAGGGAATCACTTTGGATAGTTAAAAATTACAATGTTTGTCAGTGAGCTTGTGAAATAAGCGGCAGTAGGGTAAGATGAGCGAGTGTGTGTTGCGATCAGAGGGGAGGTGGGTGGGGTGAGTGAGCGTGCCTCTGGGCGAGAGCCTCGGGCCTCAGTCACCATCGATGCATGAAAGAGGTAGGACGTGTGGTGGGGCTGCTGAGAAAATGGCGCCAGGGTTCAAATGTCCTAAAAAAAAATGTTGGCAAGGACACTAACATAATGCAACACAGCACTGTAACACACTGACACTCTAACCCTGCACTGCACAAACACTGTATCGTTCTTAAGAGACACTGTAGTTAATATCTTGAGTCACTGTAAGGGATCCAATGTGCGAGACGAGACGAGAAGTAAACAACAATGGCGGTCGTCGTCTTGGAATCCATAACGTCCGGTTACTCACTGCGCCATGTGTGTGATACTGCCACATACATCCATGTGATAAATGTAATGGAGGGTGACAATTTAAACCAGTAGGTTCTTTAAAATCTTGTATAATGAAGATAAACGGACATAAATGTGACAAGCATGTGGGAAGCAGGCCCATGCTTGTCGATACAGTGACCACTGAACAATGACTGACTATTATATGCACATGGCGGAAAGAAAAGCAGTGTTGACACATCTAATTACATTGTTGCCACGATGCATAATGAAAAAGTGGTCTTACAGTATATGTAATGGGAAAAGATAAATAGAAATAAATATCATTCTTCTACGAAATAATAATAAAGCAAATGTAATGTTCATAACTGTACGTAATGTAAATAATATATGGCATAATATTAGATATCTATGTATCTTCAAGTAATATAATTACTTATATTGGTTTTCTTTTTCTGACCACCTATATGTTACCACTACCAAGTTTCTCAAAAATACTTTGCTTGATTGAAACCCTTCATTAAGCCATTGGTTATGGAAAGGCTTAACACTTCGACGTTTTGAGTATCCTCACTCTGCTGTGCCTACATATTTACACTTGTGTGCATGTGAACTTCGTTTATGAGAGTTCGAGATGCTGTAGCTCTGCTCTGCTCTTCTTCTTGTTCAGCTAATAATCTACTTATCTAACCTATTTTCCAAATACTGTTTGTCGTTCTTGTCTTTTATCTTCTTCCACACAACTGTAACCTACTGATTGTACCAACCGTGTTTCACACAATTGTACATAATTCCTTTTGTATATATTATGCTTGTATCTTCGCTCTTCCCTCGCACTAAAACAAACATGAAAATTCATGTCTGGTTTTTCATCTGTAATATTGTCTGTCTTGTGAACTTGTTATGTCCTGTTGCCTTGAGGTTTTGTATATAAGGAGAATGTTCTACAATAATATAACTCAGTCGTTTCCAACCTGCCTTTGAGTTCACAGCCTTACTCGGCCCCATCACATTGGTGACCCCGGAAGTCGACTCGCTCCCACTGCCTTCCACCCCCACCTCCCTCGCCCCTCCATCATTGGTACTATGACGGAGACGGACTCTACTACAGCAATTGGCGATACGGCCGCACCATTGAAACTTTCACCGTTCGCCAGCGGAGAAGCGTTTGCTTGGTTTCAACGCGCTAAAGTCCACTTTCGTATCAGGGGCGTGACTCGCTCAACCACCAAGGCGGATTATGTTCTCGTGGCGATACCCGAGGACACCTTCCCAGAAATATCCGACTGGCTTTGTGAACAAGGAGACACCCCAATAGCGTATGACGCCCTCAAATCATACCTTCTGCAGCAGTACTCGCCGTCGCCAGCCGCCCGTATAGCAAAGCTTTTTCAGCTCTCGCAACAACTGTTGGGGACCAATGGGCTTTGCTTGCCCTCAGGGAAATGACCAGTATCGCTCGCCTTCAACCTGCCGCAGACGGCTCTCCTCGTGAGGTGAACCTACTCCGTGCCCTTTGGATACGCCGTTTACCTGAACCTGTACGCGCTGCCATACCCGATGTCGATAGTTTACCCATAAAGGACCTGATGACCAAAGCCGACACTCTTATGGACAGCCACTTCAAGACCTCCATCAACGCCTCCACCCCTGAAGACGAGGATGCCTATTCAATGTCAACCAAAGCTGACATGAATGCCGTAGGACATACACGCCTACCCCGTGACGTGCCGAAGCGGCGACAAAGCCACCCACCACCCACCACTTGCTCGCGCCCCAACGAACGACTTCTACAGCCACTTACTACCCCCCATCCGCCGCAGTTTTACTATTACCACTTCAGATTCGGGGCAACCGCGAAGAAATGTGCCAAAGATTGTCAGTGGCCAAAAAACGTGTAAGTAGGCCATCGCTTGTGGCGGTGGCCTCCCATGTTTCTAATCTTTTCTTTTTACAGGATGCAGGAACGGGCGTGCGATTTTTGGTAGACACAGGTGCTTGTCGTTCTCTTTTGCCAAGGAAACTCTTCATGGCACAACGTAGTCTGTCTACATCTGCCGACGTCCGCTTGGTAGCTGCCAACGGATCTGCGATACCCACCTACGGTTACGAGAACTTCACATTATCGTTCGGAAACGGTAAATTCAATTGGAAGTTTCTCGTTGCTGATGTCACAATGCCAATCCTCGGTGCAGATTTCCTCTCTCATTTCCACCTTCTGGTCGATGTCGCTCACTGACGATTGGTCAACGCAGACTCGTACTTGTCGACACCTCTTCAACCCGCCCCCTCTAACCTCGCTCTCCACATCAGCGCACCCACGGATGCCTACGCCCACCTCCTCACGTCGTACCCGGAAGTTTTCCGTCCAGAAGTTCACCAAACGACCACGGTTCCTGCCAAGCACGGTATTTATCACCATATCAAGACGACGGGACCCCCAGATGTCTGGCAGCGGAACAATTGGCAGCCGCCAAACAGACGTTCGCCGAAATGGAGAAAATGGGCCTTTGCCAAAAGGCCTCCAGCCCATGGTCGTCACCCTTACACATCGTTCTGAAGAAAGACGGCTCCCTCCGTCCGTGCGGAGGTGAATATATATATATATATATATATATATATATATATATATATATATATATATATAGATATACAGCATATATATACATATATATATATATATATATATATATATATATATATATATATATATATATATATATATATATATATATATATATATATATATATATATATATATATATATTTATATATATATGCATAATCTTACAAAGCTGGTCTAGCGTAGAGTAAATACAGTTATTCATTAATATATTTTATTTATGTTTTCATATCTGTATTGTAGAGGTGAATAGCCAGCTCTTAAGATGAGTTCCTCTCATGTAGGTATAGATTTACTATGTAAATTACATAAGACTTTCATTGTTAATTTCAATGTATTCTTTATTCAAGTCAATATATGTAAATTTACGGTATTTTTTAGAATTAACGTTTTACTCCAAATATTTTTGTTACATGCCATGTGCTTTGGAAGGATCTCAAAAATCCTAGTGATGGATGTTATCTTTTTTTTTACTTCGAGGACAAAGGTGGGCGAAGCTAGCTGAGAGTGTTCGTCTCCATGTTGCGTAGGTATGTGTCTGTGAGAGTAATCTTTGGCAACCTTAAGCCTTTCGGCCAACCACCACGCTTTTAGATGTCTGACCTGGAATATTCTGGAAGTAGCTAAGTCTTTTATATGCAGCCCCCCGGGCTGCTTAGCAGCAGTAGAGAAGCAGCCATCCTGTGAAAGAGCCAAACTGCCTCCCTCACCCTTTCTCAGTACGTATAGTGTGTCCTTTCCAAAGTGATTATGTTCCCCAACGTAAATCGTGCGTTGAAATGTAACGAAAGAAGTCAAAGGTGATCTTAAATTTATTATGTTGGGGTGAGTGTTAGCAATGTGTAGAGTTTTGTAACTGGTCCTGTAGTAAGGTGAAAGGTATTTTTATCGTTATCTAGTTATCAATTTTCATTAAGTATCAAACTTAGATATTGTATACAGATTTAATTTCAAGTGAAACCAGTGACTATATAATTTTCATAAGTATTATCTCTTTTGTCTTCGTCCAAGTTTTATTCAGATATAGTATTTCAAGTCAAATGATTATATGATTTTCAGTTTGTAACATTTTTGTCTTAATCTAAGTTTTGTTCAGACTTGATATTTTTAGAGTGATTTATTTGTTTTATGTAAATTCTTTTCAAATTGTTGTAATTTATATAGAATATGTTTATTTTTGTAGGGGGTATTATTTCAATCCTCAGTGTTTATTTCATATTTGCTCGTAGGAGGTGGTTTAAACAATTCTTAGTAATAATTACCCAGTGTTGTTTTGAGTGTACTTAAGAGACCTTTGGATATTCAGTGTTTTATATATTTCTGTCTGCGAGTTATATAACTGTCTTAGAGCTCGGGTGTTAGTATTTCCAAGTGTAACAGATTTAATATAAAAAACCAAAAGGTGAGTTTGGAACTCGAGAGGTTATATTGCTTACCATCCGTAATATACAGTATATATTATTATATGTTTGGTTCCTAGACACGGGACCATCTTATAATATATTTTTGGTGTGCAGACCCTTGGGATTCAGCGAGTCTGTTTTAAATATTGGTGAAAACCGGGCCATGTTTTGATTAAAGGTTTTGAACAATTCAGTGTTGATAAGATTTTGTGTATTGTTACGATGAATATTTTTGGGAGAGGTATAAAATTATCTCTTAAAATACAAGATGGCAGAGTTTAATATCCAAGAGTTTTTGAATAACCCAATGTTCAGGAAATGTCAGAGGCTAATGTAACTAAAGCTAAATTACTCTCTATTTTAATGGCATGTGGCAGCCATGCAACGAGTGGAATGATTAAAGCCCAAGTCAAATGTTTAGCCTTAGAAGAGTTGATAAACTCGGGAAAGTTGTCAGAAAAAAATATTATAGCAGCTTGGGAACTGTTGCAGGAAGCTGAGGAAGAATTTTTAGTGAAGCAAAGACCACAGAGTAAAGATATGAAAGTAGATAGGGATGTAGAGGCTGAGATTCGACGAACTGCAGCGAAGGATAATTTGATCAAGTTGAAGATGATGGTGGAAGAGAAAGAAAAAGCACGACGTGCGAGGCAAATGAAAGCAAGGTGAGAAGAAGAAAGAGAAGAAGCCGGAGAGGTCGCAAGACATGCAAGAGGAATGGAAGAAAAGGATAAGGAAGAGGCAAGAGAGATTGTACGACATGCGAGGGAGTTGGAGCGGTTGAATGCTCGTGCAAAGTTGGCAACGCAGACAGAGGTGACCCCTGCCAAGCATGATCCCGCGTTTAATGTGTCTGATGCCCAGAGGTTAATTCCAAGGTTCACAGAAGTTCCAGACGCGTTCTTCCATCATTTTGAAATGGTCACATTGACGATGAAATGGCAAGAAGATAAATAGTCTTTGTTATTGCGTTGTGTATTGATTGGGAAAGGATGCAGTATTTACTTATCCTTATCACAAGACTAGAAGAAAGGAGTATCAAGAAGTGAAGAGGAGCATGCTGCAAGTGTATAAAATGACCCCTGAATATTATAATGAAAGGTTCCGAAGTTTGAGGAAGGCTGAGAAAATAACTTTCCTGGATTACGCTTATAAGGTATGACGATGTTTTAAAAGATGGACAGAGGTCGCTAATGCGAGGGATATGGATGATTTAGAAGAATTGATAACACCAGAACAGTATCTACGAAGAATTCCTGAACATATTCGAACATACTTGAGAGAGAGAGGGGTGAAGAAAATCGATAAAGCCACTTCAATGAGTGAAGATTAGAATATAAACCAGTTCAGTAATTACTATGTGAACAAGTTTAAGAGTTACAGTGGATGTAGCACTGACACTGTTCCTAACCCGAAAGTGATAGTACTTCAGCAAGAATCGTCGAATCATCGTCCTTCAAGTATCGGGAAAGACGTGCAGAAGGTTGATATTGTCTGTTTTAAGTGTGGCAAGAGAGGCCATATCAGTAAAAAATGTTGGCCAAACCAAACCAAAACAGTCACCCAAGTGATTAAGAATAATTCAACTTCACAGAATGCAAAGAGAGAAGAAACAATCGGGGAAGGTCGAAGAGGAAAATATACCAGCCAAAGTCTACACGATGAACAAAACAAACCCAAACAGCAAGCATACCTTTAAACCATATATTTATGAAGGTACCTTAGCAGGAATAGACGGGAGTGAGCGAATCCCGGTCAGGATGTTGTACGACACAGGTTGCAACCATAGTGTGGTGGTATGAGGAGTACACCCGTTGATGGAACAGTCTCTCACAGGAGACTCAGTTATTTTGAAGGGAATAGGAGGTGAAGAGGTTACCCTTATTGTCTGTTTGAAACTGTCATGTGAGTTGGCAACAGGTAATTTTGATTTAGCAGTAAATAATTCATTAGCTGTCAAAGAAGTAGACACCTTACTGGGTAATGAGGTTGGTGGAGCGCCATATGCGCCTTGTCCCATAGTAACGGAGAAACCATTGAAGTATAGTCCTACAACTGAACTCGAGAAAAACTACCCATATTTGTTTCCTAGTTATGTGGCGAAGAGGAATACGATGAAGAGTATGATAATGAAAGTGGCTGCTGAAGATGAAAAAGAAATTGAAGGAATGGACCTTGGAGAAATAAAAAACTCAGCGTTAAAAATAGGAAAAGTGAATAGGGAAAGACTGATAGGATGCAACGTTAACAGAGTTATTGTGCCATGTGGTGGATGAGACGGAGGCACAGCAGTCTCCCACCTGGATGGGTTGCTTATGAGGAAGCATAGACCCGCCGATATCACTGTAAATGCTGAATGGCGGATATATTGTCAGATATTAATTCCCGCACTGTTGAGAAGACAAATGATTGCCGTAGCGCTAGAGACAGGACATATGGGGATAAGGAAGACAACGGAAAAGATTAGGAAACACTCTTTTTGGCCTGGCATGCATAAGGACGTGAGCCTGTTTTAAATCTAGATATGCCACCAATATTCATAAGTCGAAGGAGTAGCTCTAAAGATAAGCTAGCTTGTGAACTGCATGAAATTTATAAGGTTTATTTTGTTCATGATCAAGTAGAAAATAAGCAACACAGTATTGGTGCCACACAAGCTTAGCCATTTACCAGTATTAGGTATAGTTGAAGTCAAGTAGGACAAGCCTTATTTCACTATTCCCTCATAAGCCAGAAAACACAGTAAATTTCTGTCTCTGGTCCACGTTGCCTTGAAGCTAAGACATGACATATTATCACAGACAACTTATGGAAGAGTAAATATAGGTGAATCATAGGCAAACACCTGTATACCAGATAGTCTGTATATGTTTCTCAACTTAATGATAGGTATCCAACATCTGCTGTAGAGAGAAAATTCGGAAGACATGGGTGACATAACATAAGAGGCGAGTGTATAGATCATCGGAGTATCCTTAGTACTGGACAAGATCTTATTTAGATAGTTAATTATTACAACCATCTGACTCCATAGCATATTTAACTGGGTAGCACTCTGCCGCAAGTAACTCAATCTGAGGAATTAGCAGAGAAATTTTGCAATGCTGGCTATTTAAGTAGCTACAAGGATGTTCTGTGGATAAACACAGACATTACTGAGAAGATGCTTTTGGGATAAAAGTAGCTCCATGGTGCCTCATAATCTAGTCAAAGACCACTTTCTGTTCTCTGCTGATATCATTAATATAAATGAGAGTACACTCCATGGAAACTCAAGTTTTCATGCTACACAACTAGATGCCTGTCAGAGAGAACCAAATATTGGTGACTTTCTAGACAGAACAAAACAATCAAATCATGAAACTAAATGTATCCGATTTCACGAATGATAAAATACTCTCTGAGCTAATGAGAATAAAAGAGCAACAGATGATATAAAAAATGAATGGTTTAATAATAGTTGTGGCCAATCACCCATAATTTTTAAACTGCAGACTGAAGACATTACATTCACGATATGGAGGATTAATTTTGTTTTATTTTTATCTTTATTCTGTTGTTTGCCAAATCCAGAGAGAGAGAGAGAGAGAGAGAGAGAGAGAGAGAGAGAGAGAGAGAGAGAGAGAGAGAGCGAGTGGGAGGTAATTAGTGTAATGATTGTTTGTTGTGAGAAAGACTGTTGGTACAATTGAGGTTGTTTGTCAATATTTTTATAGCTAGTTAGGGCAGTGGTGAATGTCTTGGGCGAATACTTTTCTTGATTTGACTGCAGACAGGGGCAGTGTGGTTGTGAACTCTGGCTTTATTCTATAGTATTTTACCGGCTTGGAAGTGTTTATTTTTTATACAGTAAGTACAATTTGTTTATGTTTGCTAGGAGTTATCCTGAATGATAGAAACAGTTTATTATTTATGTTCAATTATAGTGCGATAGCTTAGTTAGTTAGGCATATCCGTAAGTGGTTTATTGTTTTTATTTGCAGAACCGTACTTCCTCCCTTTTCTCACCACTCTTGTGGAAGACATCTGTAGCTATCCTTTCCAACTGTGATTGATATAGGTATTGACAATGTGGACTGTTTAAGAACTTGGGTTGGATTGTAATTTGAAATACAGATCAGGAAGTTGACGACGGTTGTGGTAAACGGAAATGATTTGGAATGCACTTCGGATGATGATGATATTCACTGCCTTAATCAATTGAGGCGGGTGTGGCAGATTACCATTAAGTGTTCCGATTACTACTGAGTTAGCAGTGGGCTGTGAAAGACTGTGGGCCCTTGTGTGGATGATAGTGTCCACACGCAAACATATTCAAGTGTTTGTTTGTGTTTTTTTTTATTTTGAAAGCAACGATGTTGATTTCAATTAATGTTTCCTCAAGTATTGTTTTTTTTTTTTTTTTTTAATATTGGGGAAAATTTTCGTGTCTGCAAATGCACTTTTATACATATTTTACAGATTGAGTTCTTTTATTGTTATTTTGTCTGTGTTTTAGTCTTAAGTTTATGATTAGGTTTAGTTTGTAAGAAATAGTTCAAGTTTGATTATTTTGGTTTACGATATATTTTTAGCTTGTAAGAAATATAGTTTTAAGGCCATGCTTAGTTTCAACATCTATCCTGTGCAAGAGTCCAGCTGTAAGATAACATAAGGGGAAAGCTTGTGTTGAGGAGACAATTGTCTGTTAAAGTGATCAAGGGTGTGGGTGTTGTTTTTGTGACATTCTACCACGTTACTTTGCCCCCCAAACAGGGACTGTCAATGTGGGATTGATAGCTGGTCTCTTAGACGAAAGACTGATAGGATTAGGAATTAAATTTAAGACTGAAAAAAAATGGAAGAGCAAAACATGTTATTAAGGGAGGAATTGCGGTTGATCAAGGAGCGTGAGGAGAAGTTGTCCGTAGAGAAAAAGAAGTTGTTGCTTGAGAATACAAGGCTGAGTTGCAAGAATGAGGAAGTGCGAAAAGAACTGAAAGCACTTAAGGGAACTTTAGAAAGAGTGGAAGAGGGTGTTGAGACAAGGATGCGAGAGAACGAGGATCGAATGGAAGCTATGATGGGTCAGGTAATGGAAATGATGAAAACATTCATGGGTGAAGGTAAAGTTGGAGGAGTGGCCTCTGCTTCAGGCAAAGGGTTGATAGTGGAAGAGAAGGCTGGGGTAATTGATAATGAGGAAGGTAGTGATATTGATAGGTAAGAAGGGAATTGTTAAAGATAGGAATTTGAGTGTTGAATTGGATTCGTTATATTCAAATGAGGAAGAAGGAAACAAGAAGGGATTAGGCAGTGAAGATAGTAGTGAGTATGAAGTTGAGGAAGTTTGTAAGACAGTGTTTATGTGAGAGGTAGCAAGGTGTGAAAGGTTTGATGAACATAGCAGTAGGGATGTAAATGACTTTTTTAGGGAGTATGAAAGGTTCTGTTAGGCTTAGTATGGTGATAGTAAGAGAGTTTGGGTTAGGGAGTTAGGAGAATATTCAACAGGGTATTTGCTGATGATGTATTTTGTGATACTGAGTGTAGGGGGTGTTAAGTATGAAAGAGTGAAAAATAGAATTATGGAACAGGTAAAACGTATGAAAGGGAGTGTCAGGTATAAGCATAAGAATGATTTTGATGATGCAAGAATGCATGCGAGTAAAGTGTTATCCATGTATGTACGTAGGTTGGAAACGTTAGCTAGGAAGAAGTATGGGGATGAAGGCATGAACGAGAATAAGGAGCTAATGAAAAATTTTTGAGTACGGTACCAAAGAATGTGTCAGAGTTTATTCATTTGAAACAGAAGGAGAAAATGAGGTGGACGAGAGAGAGATTGATAATGGATGATATTTTTTATATGGTTGAGGATTATGAGTTGCATAGGTGTATGAAAGAAATGAGGTGGACGAGAGAGAGATTGATAATGGATGATATTTTTTATATGGTTGAGGATTATGAGTTGCATAGGTGTATGAAAGAAAGTAAATCTGTGAATCTAAGAACTAGAATGGAGGAAAGGGTACCAGAAATTGTTAGTTTTAGAGATGCTGTTATGACAGGGCTGATAAGGGTACCTGATAGTGTAGTAAATAGGAGTGTTAGGGCGAGTAATGTGAGAATACCTGTAAGGACATAGAAAAGATTTAGGCAATGGAATCAGGTTTGCAGAGATAGGAGTGCTAGCGCGCAGCAAGGTAGGTCAGGTAGTTGTGTCCGTGAAGAGTGGTGTTATAATATTGGGAAAGTAGGGCATAAATGGAATGAGTGTAGATGGGCATTAGGAGCATGTTTCGGGTGTGGTGAGAATGGGCATCGTATTAGAGAGTGTAAGAGAGAGAAAGTGGTTAAGTGTTATTAGTGGGGTATGCCTAGGCATATAGCGAGAGGATGTAGGAGTAATCGTACAAATGTGATTTGCGGCAATTGTGGTATGGATGGTCAATATGCGAGGGTCTGTGAAGAGCAGCGTGCTAAGTGTACTAAATATGGTTGTTTGGGAAACTATGTAGTCAGAGGGTTCAACTGGGTGAGCGCTCCTGTTTGTAGGGAGTGAATGTGATGCATGTTCGTGAGAGTTCATTGCATAAAGATGCAATGGGGGAAAGATCGTATGACTGCATGAGTGTGAAATTGACTCTTAATGGCATAGAGTTGGTTGGTTTGATTGATACTAGTTGTGGTGTTAATTCAATGTTTAGAATTGCATATGATAAGGTAACGGATGTTTGTGAATTTAAGGGATGTAAGGATGAAGTGAAAGGCATTGGTAATTTGAGTATGCTTGTGCTAGGCAAGATGCGTGAAAATGCTATGATTGGGGGATTGATGATGGCGGATAATGATTTCTACGTGGTTAAGGGAACGAATTAGAAATATGATGTATTGCTTGGGTATAATTTTCAAAAAAATGTGGTATGATTGTGCATCCAAGTGTGAATATGATATAGATGAAAATTAAGGGTAATATCTGTTGGAAATTTTATTCAAAGGAAGATGGTAGAGTGAGTACGAAGGTGTGGAAGGGGATGCCATTGGTAGCAAGGGAAAGTGTAAAGTTATCGGGTAAGGAAGGTGAGGTTATCCGTGTAAAACTTGCCTGGCCGAGTAGTCTGGGAATTTCCAATACTGACAAGGATGAATATGTAGTGGAAGGTATTGAAGCAGGTAATTTGGTGAAAACGAGTGAGTATATATTTGATGGTGTTATAAATATGCAGGAACCCCAGGTGTATGTAAGTTTGTTGCTGAGTATTAGGAGGAAGAGAGTAAGTGATATATAGATTAGATTTTATTGACAAAATAACATGCAAATCATACATTGGTACATAAGAATAATATAAAAAAAATATTTTTCTAACATACAACTGATATGCAAAAGCTAACCATTCTATAATGCAATATTTACCTCGTGACATAAAGGAATTCACTAGACTAATGATAATGATATGTTTCATTTAGAAACATGACATATCTTAAATCACATAGAAATTATGCAATAGAAAACCATGCTTAAAATCTTACATTCGTAATTTGATATAATAATTCCTGGTAATGCCAAAGACAAAATGTCTACTGAAAATCATAAATGAAATGAAATTTAGGTGAATTGTATTACAACTAAATTACTTTTAGTATAATATGATTAAAATCTTAAGACCTTGGTATAATCTTGCTTATGAATAGAATCTTAATACCTCATGGACATAATTACATAATGGATATATATGAGCGTTTTCACCAAGCAAGCTGCTGGTGTCTCTGAAATCTACCATTGGCTATCATAATCTAATATCATTAGTCAGGTTACATTCTATTAAAAAAAGTCTTTTAGATTGGTGACTAGTATTTTTACACCGGCAAACCCATACCTCCCGGGGTATGCGGCTCCAGCGACCTGTCTCTATTTTTAGATATGGGACATTAGTCTAAGGCGACTAAAGGACTCTCAGAAAATCATGAATAAACAAATTAGTTATATATAAAGGGTGTAATATCATTGTCACGTTTAGTTCACTTGCATAAGAGTTAAATTTAGTACATTGTAAACTTCTGGCACTTATAAGATTTGCTATATCAACAGATGAATTAGAGTTGATGTGAAGTTCCAGATAACTAAACATAAATCTAAATATATTATTATTCTCTTGACATAATTCATAAGTAAATACGAAGTGTTGTTCAGTACCCTATGCGTTGACTTTAGACCTTAAAAAATTTAGTCTCTGCTAAGAGATTATGCGTCTGAGTGGGGGAACACCCGATTCTAATAAACAAAGATTTATGCTTGTATTCCTCCTGACTCCAAATAAGCATCTGGCTAGCTGGTTATGCTGTTGTTCAATCGGTTTTAAGTTACCTGTTAACCATGATTTTGAGCCATATAATAATAATGACATCACAGTGCCCTCAAATATCAATTTCTTATACTTGCAAATGTGTCTATGTTACTAATACCTCTATAATTGTTACATAACATTCTATTACCACTTTCGAATAGGACAAACAGCTTATTGTAGCACCAATTTTCAGGGTAACTTAATTGAGTGAAGATGTCATTAAACAAACTTAGCAGATACACAAGCCAGGAAGCTGGTAGAACATTTGATACTCCTAGTCATATACCTAAACAACTTTTGTCTTTTTTTAATGACTTCTTTGCGTTTTTAATCTTGCTATATGAGAAAGGATCGTCTAACACAGGTATATAGGGAGCAGTTTCCAGATCCCGCTGAGCCTCGCTACCAACATTAATATTGTTAGCAAAAAAGTTGTTCAAAATTATTTTTCAATTAATTTTCAGATGGTTGGTTCTCAGTAATATTGTTGAACGTTCCCTTCCAATTTACGGATTTCCATACTAATTTTGGGTTTTTGCACTTCATAACTCTTGCCCATCTAGGTTTTACTTCGCCCCATAAAGCATTAGTCTGGGGGGAAGCTACACTGTGAAGCGACATCCATTGTGATAGGGCATCCTTCTTGAAAATTGTTTTGCAAATTTTTTTTCCCCAAGATTGCCGGTGGTGGTATCTCGCTGAGCATTATCGAGATTCTTTGTAGGTCTAGTTGCTTGTATGAAAGTCTTTTACATAACATGTTTGGTTCTTTGGACGGGTAATGAGTAGTTCCGAGCATACTAGATCTATGTAGTAGAATACCAGCATTAGTAACAGATGCAGATGGTACCTCAATGATGACACACAAGGGAGTGTGGTCAGACCCCATTATGTCTTATCGTCTGTTTGTGATGATAATCTGCTTAACCGTATCTTGTTCTGCTAAACACAAGTCTATTTTAGATATCCACTGGCTCTGACGTTTGAATGATAGGTTACCTTCAAGCTGTTTGTTCTCTCATACTAGTTGGTTGGTAATAACCATGTCATTATTACTGAACATATTTAACAATGATCTACCTCGTACTTTTACTAAAACGTTTTCTAAACCTCTATACGTGTAAGCGTTCTTGTATACGTGTAAGCGTTCTCATCTACATCTGATAGTTTGGGCACCCCAGCTCTGCCTTTAAAGTCTCCTAAGACAACTTTATTCCCAGCATCAACTATGTGTGCAGCTAGGACTCCGACATCTACTTCCTGGTAATATGGTGAATCGTTTGGTATTGTGTAGAGACTCCACCAACTTTGTAAGGTATAAGGAAATTAAGTGTTATTAAGTGTTACCAGATCTGACCCTCTGTGTTCATATTTATGCACTTAGCATATTCTAACAACTTGTCTTTGGTCTTTAACAGCCAAACCATGTCAAATCGTAAAACAAAACTCTAAATATTTGGATCTTGAAGTTTATCTTTAATTCTGACTATATTCCATGAACATAACTGAAGTGATTGTACATTATTTTGCCTACATGTTATAAAAACTTAGGGGTAAAGCGATCTATAACAGTGTTATCCTTCAAAAGCACACGGTTCTTGTGATCATAAAAAATATTTGCCCCAACGATTTCTGCCTTTTCTTTTTCTCCTTTTTCTCGTTTTATTAATCTATAGATTTCTTTTCTGATAACTGGATGGATATCTCTCTTAATATATATGTGTAAATTTAGTTCCCCACATTTTTCCGATTCCGTGCCTTTAAACTGATAGTATCATGTTCTGTAGGTCTGTTGACTGTTACATGCAGAGGATGTTTACGGGATGCATTGGGTTGTCCTAGACACAGCAGTATAAATGTTGAGGCATCTATATTTCCTAGATAGCTTGCTGTTGAAAGAACATTTTGAAGTTTCTCTTTATCATCTGCGCCGATTTCGTCGGAGTTTTCTGATATACCAGTTATCACTAGTTTGTACTTCCACTCTCTATTGTCCATTGATTCTAAAAATAATTGCTGATGGTGTATTATCTGGTATGCATTTTCTAATTTTTCTGAAAACTTATTCACTTTATCATTAACTTTATTAATTTCTTGAACACTTTCTCTAATCTGCCATACCTCATTCAATATCTCACTGTTAATTGGTTCCTCACCCCACTTATGCTTAGCATTTAACATTGCTCCAAGTGCATGTTTTAGTTTGGTACTATTTAACCTATTAACTTCAGTCTGGCTTGATTCTCTTATTATCTCAATATCGTCGTCATTGGCCATGATACACATAGAGCACATAGAGTGTAACCTTATCACATGCAAAAAAATTCCAAACGCTCCAGCTGCTGAGGGTCCTTTCCTGCGATAACAACCACGTTCACCCAAATTGGATTTTTTTCAAGTTTTGGCTAGGTTGCTGCTTACTGTTTGACCATCACTGTCAATATACTAGCAGGATAAGAAAATTCAGTTTTTTCTAGAAAGGGGGCCATTGCATGGGATGCATGTATACATTGGTCAATGTAGAGGATAAAAGATATGTTAAGGCGAGAAAGGTAATGACTGGTAACGTGAAGAATGATGATGATTGGGACTACGATACATTGAAAGAAAGAATTAGATTAGATGTGAGTATAAGTGAGGTCGAAAGGGAACGATTGTTTAAGATGTTATGGGATAAGTGGAGAGTTTTGATTGTTGGTAGCAAGGATTGTGGGGTCTCAAAGCTATTGGAATTTAAAATAGTTCTCGGTGATGATACCCCATATATCAGCGTCCCAGGCATTTTTCTCCGCCAATCGCCAGAGAGATAGAGGACCAGCGTCAGAAATTAGAGCGTATGGATGTAATAGAAATGAGTGAGAGTGCCTGGAATAGCCCTACTGCCCCTGTATGAAAACCTGATGGAAGTTTACATATGTGAATTGATTATAGAAAGGTGAATGAAGTGACTGTGAAAGAATGTTTTCCCATGAATGTGGTATCTGATTGTGTTTATGAGATGCCTAAAATGAAAGTTTTTACTAAATTAAATTTAGTTTGGGGCTATTACCAAATGCCTCTGGCAGAGGGGAGCAGGCTCATTACTGGATTTTCCAGACTCCAGTACCAATTGTCATTTCCAATTAAAAAGGTTGAGTTTTGGTCTTGCGAATGCGCCTGCGGCCTTTCAGAGGGCGATGGATGTTGTTTTGGGTGGGTTTGATCAACAGAGGGTGACTGTGCCTATAGATGACATTTTGATTGCGAGTGAGATTATTGAGGAACACATGCAGTTACTTGAGGCAGTGTTGAGACGGTTAATAGAAGATGGTGTGAAGGTTAAGCTTAAGAAGTGTGCGTGGTTGGCCAGGGAGGTGGAATTTCTTTGGCATGTGGTGAGCGAATCAGGTATAAGGAAGAGTGATAAGTTGGTGAATAAGGTGAGAGAATTTCCACGTCCCCGGACTGTGCATGAGTTGCAAGGTTTTCTTGGTTTGGTTGAGTTTAGACACAAGTTTGTTGGAGATTGTTGGGATATAGGGAAGCCTCTAAATGAATGGACTGGTAAGTGGAATAGTACGAAGTTGAAATGTGATGATCAGATGATAGAAGCGTTTGAAAGGTTGAAAGAAGAGGCCGCGAAAGACGTAACTTTGGTATTTCCAGACTATAGCGAGAATGCAAATATGCCAGAGTTGTATACAGATGCGAGTGGGGTTAGTATGGTTGGTTTTTTAGTTCAAGGGGCAAATAGAGAAGAGCAGTTGAGAGTAATAACGTATGTTAGTAAAGTGTTTAATTAAGCTGAGCGGAAGTATTCAATGATGGACAGGAAGTTGACTGCAATAGAGATTTTTATGTGAAAGCATTGAAAGTATTTTTGAATGATGTAAAATTTGTGCGTATTGACCGTCAGCCCATAGTGTATATGATTAGGAAAGAGTATGTGAATGCAAGGGTTTCTAGGACAAAAGAGAATTTGAAGGAATTTAATTTTAGGCTAGAATATGTACCGGGAAGTAAAAATGTGATAGCAGATGTGATGTCGAGAATGCATGGTAGTATGGAAGATAAGGAGAATAATCATTGTTCTAAAAGGTTGCCTGAAGGCTTAGCTGTGGAACAAAGGTTTGAAGGGAAAGATATGTTATATAAATGTGTCTTAAGGGAGTTGGGTGAGTTAATACAGAAGGGGTTAGATAGGGAAATACCATGTAGCGTAAATGAGCCTAAAAGAAGGGCGATGAATGAAGTATCGAAAGAAATAGTATATAAGAAGAATAGTGTACTTGAATTGGAATTATCATAAAAAAATATTATTGGTGGTAGGTATGTTGTACAGTGGAACTGTGTATTTGTATTTTGGATGGAATCTACAGATGGAATATAGGGCATGTTAGGAGAATGATAGGGAACATATTTTGAGGATTCAATATAATGAGGAATGCTGCAAATTGTGGAGTGAGAAGGATAATGGTGCGAGTGAATTTAATCCAAGAGATAGGCATATGGAAGAAAATGAATATGAAGATGAACATACTGGTGAAGTGGGGGAGAGAACTGAAAGGAGAGTAAATGTATGCATGCCTGGTGTAAAAGAAAGAATGATGACATATGTGAATATATGTTTGAATGAATATTGTAGTTTAATTGACACGGGTGGACAAGTGTCGTTAGTAAATGCATCAGTTATTAAGGAAGTTGAGAGGTACAATTGGGAAGTGAAAAGATAAGATAGTGTATGAGTGTGAGAATTCATGGGATAGGTCAGGGAAGTTTACTTGTTTGGGAAGAAGTTAGGTTGAAGGTGAAACTAGAGAGTATGAAAGTTGAACATAATTTTATTGTAATGCGAGAGAATGAAATGCATATTTGTTATTTTATAGGAATCGATTTTTTGAGGTTGAACGATGTGTCAGTTGATATCCATGAAGGTTTACTTTTGAAGAATGGCTGTAAGTTGATAGTAATTGAGGATACTAGTATATTTATGGCGAATTTTGTTGACATGATTGATATTACGAAGAGTGAAGATGATTTGTTGACCAAAGAAGAGGTGGAAGAGATGCCAGATGAATGTTTGCAAATTAATAGGTTACATGAATGTATATTGAATGGTAGTTGAGTAAAAGAATGATCGTCTGTATGTTCCTGTATTTCCGATGCATGCAGCTGTAAGTATGTGCATGTTAGTGCATGACAGGTATGGGCATATGGGGAAGAATAAATTATGGGAGTGCATGTGCGAGAGATTGTTTACGCCTGGGTTAAGTCAAATTTTTAGGGATGTAACGACTACTTATGAGGATTGTCAGAAGGGGAAGTATCCGCCTGTTTTGAGATTACATATGAAAGAACCATTTGAGATGTTTGTGATTGATTGTGATTCGTTGCTTGTGACTGCAAGGGGACACGTGGGAATGATTATTATGGTAGATCACATGAATAAGTTTATGTATGCAGTGCCTATCAAGACTAAAAGGAGCGAGACTGTAGTGAGAATGGAAAGTCAAGTGATGTTGCCGATGTGAGTGTGTAAGCCTGTGAAAATGTTAATTGATAATGGACCTGAACTTGTTGGATGGGAGTTTGACCAAATATTAAGAGAATGAGGTAGTGAGCATGTGTATCCGCCTCCGTATATGCCAAGTGCGAATGTTTTGGCTGAAAGGACTGAAAGAACATTAATTGAAATTTTGCGGATGATGAGTACATATAATAATGATTAGGATTTACTGTATATGTTGGGCATGCATTGTGGACGTATAATGCGACGGAGCACAAGAGTATAGGTATGTGTCCGTGTAAGTTTATGTTGAATTTTGAAAAGATAGCAAGACTGAAGTTAAGTGTGTTCGAGAATGATAAAGATATTTGGAGGGAAGCAAATGAGAAGTTTGTAAGCTGTAAAGTGGGAAAGAAAGTGTTAAAGTAATTGAAAAGGGAGGAATGAATGTTAATAAGGTTCGTGATAAGTTTGAATGTCCATATGAGGTGTTAGATGTTGGTTCTAGTGGGTTGTTATATTTTGGGTAAAGTATTTGTGGATGATAAGTGTGGGAAAAGTTAGGGCGCACCACAACCAATTACGCAAATGGAAGAATGGTATGAATAAATGGCTGAAAATTAACAAGTATGAACCCATTTATGTTTGAGACATTAGGTTTGGAAGATAAGCAATTGGTGTTAGTTGAGTATGGAAGGAAAAAAGAAGTCTTTGGAAAGTTTTGTTGATAAAGTGCAAGGTAAATTTATAGGTATAGGTAAGAATCCGAATAGGTATGACAAGGGAGTAAATGTACAGTTGAGTATGGAAGATATACAGTATATGTTAATACAGATGAATCATGGCTGAGTATGAATGATACCTATAGTGCGTATGGTTTTTCCTTAGATGATGTAAAAGAAAGTATGACGAATGCAAGAATAAGAGATAGGAGAATGATAGGCAATATGAATTATTCTTTTAAGGTAGAGAATGGTTTTAATGTAATGGATGAATTGTTAACAGAAATAAGTGAGATTTTAGGGCTAGATGATAGTGAGGTACATGGGATAGTGCTTGATATATTAGATGATAGTAGTACAGATGGGATTTGGAATAGACAATGAATGTTAGCGATATGGAAGAAGTGAATGAGAGAGTATATGAAGGCTTAGTCACTCAAAGTAGAGGGCCTGTTCCCAAATGCGATTGGGTAATGAAAAAGAAATCACGTAAGTGTTGTGTGAAGGATATGGCAAAGTAAGGGGGAGGAATGTGGAGGATTAATTTTGTTTTAATTTTATTTTTATTTTGTTGTTTGCCAAATCCAGAGAGAGAGAGAGAGAGAGAGAGAGAGAGAGAGAGAGAGAGAGAGAGAGAGAGAGAGAGAGAGAGAGAGAAGACATTACATTCATGATGTGGAAAATTAATTTTTGTTTTATTTTTATTTCTATTTTGTTGTTTGCCAAATCATGAGAGAGAGAGAGAGAGAGAGAGAGAGAGAGAGAGAGAGAGAGAGAGAGAGAGAGAGAGAGAGAGAGAGAGACTGAAGACTTGAAGATTAATTTTTGTTTAATTATTTTTCTATTTTGTTTCTGCCAAATCCAGAGAGAGAGAGAGAGAGAGAGAGAGAGAGAGAGAGAGAGAGAGAGAGAGAGAGAGGTAGTTGGTGTAATGATTGTTGGTTGTGAGAAAGATTGTTGGTATAATTGAGGTTGTTTGTATATATTGTATAGCTAGGTTAGGGCGGTGGTGAATGTCTTGGGCAAATGCTTTCTTTGATTTGACTGCAGACAGAGACAGTGTGGTTGTGAATGCTGGATTTATTTTATATTATTTTACCAGGTTGGAACTGTTTATTTTCCATAGAGTAATTACAATTTGTTTGTATTTGCTAGAAATTATTCTGAATGATAGAAACAATTTATTATTTATCCATGTCAGGATGTCTGAAAACTTTAAATAAATCAATCAATTATTTATCTTTGATTATAGTGCGATAGTTTAGATAGCTAGGCATGTCCGTAAGTTTTGTTTGTTTATATTTGCAACCGTACCTTATCCCTTTTCTTACCACTCCTGTGGAAGACAGCTGTAGCTACCCTCTCCAGCTGTGATTGATGTAGGTATAGCCGATGTGGACTGTTTAAGGACTTGGATTGGATTATACTTTGCAATACTGATCAGGAAGTTGACGACGGTTTCGGTAAACGAAAATGATTTGGAATGCACTTGGGATGATGATGATATTCACTGCCTTAATCAATTGAGGTGGGTGTGGGAGATTACCAGGAAGAGTTCCGGTTGCCACCGAGTTGTCAGTGGGCTGAGAAAGACTGTGGGCCCTCGTGTGGACGATATTGTCCACACGCAAACATATTTAAATGTTTGTTTGTGTTTTTTATTTCTAAAGCAACGGTGTTGATTTCAATAAAAGTTTCCTCAAGTATTGTTTTTTTCTAAATATTTGGGACAGTTTCCGCATCCGCAAATGCACCGTTATATATATTCTACAGATTGAGTTCTGTTTTGGTTGTTTGTCTGTGTTTTAGTCTTAAGTTTATGATTAGTTTTAGTTTGTAAGAAACAGTTTAAGTATGATTATTTTGGTTTATGATTTATTTTAGCTTGTAAGAAATATAGTTTTAAGGCCATACCTAGTTTCACTATCCTTCCTGTGCAAGAGTCCAGCTGTAAGATAATGTAAGGTCAAAGTTTGTGTTGAGGAGACAATTATCTGTTAGAGTGATGAAGGGTGTGCAGGTTGTTTTTGTGACATCCCGCCACAATGATGACAAGGCAAGATAATGATTTGAAGTCTTTTTGCCCGAAATTCAACCAAAAGGTTAGTGTTGTTGATCCTGAGATGACTACTAGATATCTGCCCATTATTCAAGGCACTGCTCATCTCATCCGTACACTCTATGGAGTTGTTCACAGATTACTACATATTACACGATCCTAGAACCATCAATATATTGTACTGACAGTTTATGAAGTCTTATTTCCTTGTCTTGATTTAATTTCATACCTCTACAAATTTATTACGGGTTATCGGACAACAGATGCAGGAGTCTGGTCTGATAGCTGTGTGGATTGGCACTGGTATCCTTGGAGCCAATTCTGCACATGTAATAGTGGCAAAGATATGCATGAACAGTGAAAGTTCACAAGCGTACAGGTCTTGTAGCAGGTAATTCTCCCACAACTCTAACACTACTTAGATGAAAACGATGAAAAGTGAAAAGAGAAAATACAAACTAAAACTCAAGCTATAAACTATAACATCAAAGGACTGATAGATATAATATCTCAGGAAAAAAAAAATTAGGTGCCTTTTTGAGAATAGTTATAAAACGAAGACCCAAATGCATAGTTTGGCTACTGTATATGGATTTGATGAGCATCCTTCTAGAGGTTATTAGAGCACAGAGTAATGAATTGGTACCTACATGTATATTCCTTTACTTACTTTACTTTAATGGCTGCTTTTCTGTTCCCATACAGCAGGAGAACCCACTCTCTACGGGACCTCCACTGTCGTTTCACCTTGTTCGTTCAGTGTATTTATCGTTTCAGATCACGTATTGTTTATTTACTGTTAAATCGTCACTGTTGTAAGACTTTAAATAAGAAAGTCTTCAGTTTCCTCTTGAAAGCTTTAATGTCTTCAATCATTCGGATGTTTTGTGGGAGCTTATTATATAGTCTCGGGGCCACATATTTAAAGGCTCTAGAGCCCAAAGTAGACATATATCTAGGTTCCAACAGTATGAAGTCATCTGTAACCATTCTCATGTCGACACGATTTGTTGGCTGCGTAATATGTAGGAATTTTCTTAAGTATATTGGACGACGGTTCTGATAACTTGGTGGATTATTATACATATTTTAAATTCAATTCTCGCCTTAATCGCCTGCCAGTGTAAATCAATTATTTTAGAAGAGGCTGCCTTTTTTTTTTTTTTTAGATATGATCATACTAACTATACTAGATGGGGAATTCTTTATATGGCAGAAAAGAACCATATACCAATGGAATTCCCACAAGAATTTTACAATGGAAATTTCTTAGTGAAGGTATTACTGTAACTCAGGAACAGTTGAATAGCACAGGAAAGAAGAGCGGTACAATTTTGGAATCACCAAATCCATTACAATCTGAAGTAGATGGGTAGTGTCATATAATCTTAGATGTAATATAGCACAACAAACACGTAAAATGGTGATGGGTAAAGTAGATGGCTATATTTGCCAAGAACTAAAACCCTCCAGGATGAAATATGACAATCTTGATGAAGAAAACATATTTAAAGCGTATGTTAATCTTAATGTTCACAGTAAGAATACACCTACCATTCTCCAAAACCTTTCAACAATGGTCTTGGCATTAGAGAATGTCTAGAATTTATTAAATGCAGGCAAGCTTGGTCAGCAACAAGTACAAGAGGTTATTGAGAAGTGGTTTCTTGAACATCTGGTAATGTAGAGCATATCAATTTCAATGCACCTTTGCATGTGAACCAAGTACTAACATTCTCCTTTCTATACACTGCCTACTACAAGCAAGCTACTGGAAAACAAAGGATAATCAAAACTGATAGAACCATTTAGCAGACTTGTAACAGCTTATATGACAGGGCATCATGTAAATATAGAACAGATTCTGAAACATGAACTAATGCCAGTACCAATTAGCATCAACAAATGGAAATCTCCTTACACATAATATATCTCTCTTGGGTGATGTTTTGACTCAAGATTTCTAACCTTCTGTTAGATGCAATAGCCCCTGGAAAGTCCCATGGAGTTACAAACTTCGGTAAATATGCAGATTTTTAACATTAGTAGAGAATTTAATAGGATGGTTGTAACATTCAAAAGATATCAACATAACTCCATCGAGACTGGCAACAGAAAAAAAAGTGGATACAGAATAATAACCCAATATGCAAAATCATAAATAATATATCTATTACTCTTAACACAAAATTTAACTACCTTTCTGTTACATGGAGATAATATTCAGATATAGCTGACTTTCTATCTGAGCTCTTGATAAGAAAGGCTGCATCTTTTCCATCCAAAACTGTTGTAATGGTTGGGGTTAATTGCTTGCTTGCTTGCTGTAGATTGCCCGGAGCTTCTCTCCGGACAGGAGTTCTTTGACGTTACGTCTAGCCCCTACTGGGGGTAATTAAAGATACTACAGGTGTGATGTCATCTGATCTTGCAATAGACACAACGCTCTTTTAAGCGACCCATAGCGTTGCTGAGACAGTAGTGGCTACAGCAGAGGACACTGGTGTTCTTGTATTGTTAATGGCAAGTTTTAAGAAGATGAGATGTACACATCTATGGATGAATGTGGTGACTTACAAGGCTCCAAAATATATGCCCATATATAAAATCCTACTACAACTATACACTAGTCACATAAACATTTTGCTATAATTCCATGCTATATCAGGTTGTGGCAGTGTTTCACAGTTTGCTGGCCTTGGAAAGAAATAAGCCTGGAAAGTCGGAAACACTAATAAACTCTTGCCAGACCCTGACAGATGCTACAGATTAAAATTTTACTTGTACAAACTGTCAAATGAAGTAGATACTTACGACAAAGCAGGAGTTATGCATTTCTCTAAAGGGTAGGCATAAGAATTCATATTCAACAAGTACATTACCAAGCCGTGGTATGAAAGCAAGCACATATCGCTACATCAGAACAGCCACAAGTTTCTGGCATGGGCTGGACGTATATCAGTAGAAATTTAGTATAAAAACAGATGGCACTTCCTCCGGTTCCATTAGTGTGCAAAGAAATTATAAAATGTATCTGTAAACAATCACGTCTAAGTCACAATTACAGCAGGGGGATAGCTAAACTGACATGCACTGATGGATAGATACGGAGAAGAAGCGTGTAGAAACATTATAGACTAGGTGGCAACTAACAATAATAATACGTCTTACATTCACTTACTTGAACATGGTATACGTTAACAGTGAATATGTAATGAAAGATAAATATATGATTGTCCACTTCAATACAACCTTTATAGCCTACCTTCATTATTGGTGGCAGTAAAATTAAAACCATTATAATAACTAATAGGTTATGTTAAAATTAGGGCCATTTTCATGGTTTTGGACTCAACACCCTCAAATTAACCTTAAGACAATGTCTGCTCACTAAAAACATCGGTTCCCCACCTAATATCTTCACATTAACTACCCACTTACATTTTAAGGAACAAAAGATATGACAGCCATTTGGATTCTTAAATTGGAAGGTTAACACCCAAACAGTTGGGTGGTAGAAATTCTATTCGGATTCAGCACCCTTGAAATAACCATGAAAAAAAATATTCACAAGAAAAGGACTAGCCACATAGTATGTTTACTTTAAGGAAATTATCAAGTTCTGTTTACTATTTGAAAAAATGAGGGCATTTATTTTCTAACTTTTGCAGGTCAAGACAAACATTGAAGGTGGCAAACGATTTGTTTGGATTCAGCATCCTCAAATTAACATTATTTGAGTGTCTCCTTGAATTGCAAACATTGTTTACTGATTTATTATCTTTGCAAAAATTATCTACTTATGATTTGGGGGCAAAACCTGGTGGTCATTTTGTTTGTCAAAATTGAAAGCAAAACCAAAATGTTGAGGGTACCAGATATTGATTTTGGATTCAACACTCTCAAATAGACCTAATAACGATGTCTACCAACTTTTAACACGAAATGCCAACAGTGTTTATTTTTCTGAAATTGGGCTGTGTCAATATGTGATGTAATTTTCAGCAGAGAATTTACAGGGAAAGAGTGAATTGTATTTGGACAATTGCCGATATAACAGGCATCTGAACATTCATTGCTGATATTGTTAATAAGAACAATACCCAAATAAGAGTATTTTCGATCAAACAGTCTAATGTATGTTGTTTACGACTAAGTTGGCGTATATACTTGAATCATAATGTCCCGGACATTTTATAAGGTATTTTGAGAGAGAGAGAGAGAGAGAGAGAGAGAGAGAGAGAGAGAGAGAGAGAGAGAGAGAGAGAGAGAGATCGGGGTACTGTAACCCTGGTCAGTCAGTCTTTTAATATTAAAATTAAATCCATAAATTGACCTTGAACTCGTCAACACCATTGCCGAATACACTTTGTTGCTCTCCACAAGCTATAACTAATACTCTCTCTCTCTCTCTCTCTCTCTCTCTCTCTCTCTCTCTCTCTCTCTCTCTCTCTCTCTCTCTCTCTCTCTCTCTCATTCATATATACACGTACAATTTATTATGTCTCTGGTGTAATCGAAATATGATTTCCAATCGTTGACACTTTTGCCCAATACAATTTAAGATTAACAGAAGATTTACATTACAGAAGTAGGAGTGCAAGACAAATGATCAACTTCCCATACGAAATAAGTTTAGAGATGAACACAGTAACTAACCCCACTAATATGAATTCAACAGCAAAACTAACCCAAAGCAGACGTTTATGTATAAAACGGATATTGAGCGAAGCGAAAAATCTATTTTTGGGCTCTGGCCATGTCGTCCTGATGGAAGTTCCTATTAGGTAGCTTTCTAGGGTAAACTTGACTACAGTGATATCCCCAGAGAATTTTACCTTAAGGTATCCAGAATTCTAACTCCTGGAGTGAATATCCCTAAATAATCTCACAGGGATATCGCATAATATCAGAGGGCGTATTCTTGACACGTCACATAGCCCCGAACAGTATTAACGCTTCGAGGGGGATATAGTGACAAGAATCCGAAACGAGAATGAAAAGAGAGCCGCTCATAAGGCATCTCTCTTATTCCATTTCCAGTGTGTATCTGATGAAGGCGGTAGCGCCCTCTTTATTCCTTGTAGCGATATACGAAGTGGTACAGATACTGTATTAAAGGGAGGGGTCAATAAGCCGTTTTACAATAAAAGGAAGGGCGGGTCCATCAGGACGACATGGCTACATCACCCAAAAATAGATTTTTCGCTTCGCTCAAAATACGTTTTTTTGGGCTCAGGCCATGTCGTCCTGATGGAAGTTTACCAGAGCATTACTGTATCTGTGGATTCCCAATCAGTGCCGTACTCTCAAGAAAGTATTTTCCTGGTCCGTCTAGACCTAGAGACCTATGATGTTACCGTCATACATCATTTCATCTAAGCATGCACTATGTTAGTGCTTCCTGCCCCCTACAGGGATGAGTCATACTAGACTCTGGAAAAGTCTCGAGGAGTACATAAAAACTTATGGATGACAAAATGACAAGCTTGTATAGTGGTCTCATCCTATACATTATAAAACAAAGTTTGTAGAAGAGTCGCCAAAATCAGAATGAATTTGTGACACCTTCTCCAAAGTGACCACTCTTAATAACTATTGGATAATGGTTGTATTCGCATAGAAACAAATTTTGCCTTTTTGCCACCAACCCGTTAGGGTACCACGTCAACCCTTTCAAGGAAGGGTTAAAGTGAGTGGACTTTTGCTTGAATCAGGGAACAGTCTTGAAAGACATACCAGGATAAAAATATCCATATTCTAATTTTAATGCTCAGTACATTTCTAATAAAATGAGTGTGGGTGAAAAAGATGCAAGGTTCACTAAGAACTAGTTTATTAAAATTTGATAAACGAACATATCAGATCACATTTATAAAATTTATAAAATGTGGATGATATGCGTAAAAGCATAAAAAAACAGTCAATAGAAGATATTGTTTCATCTACTAGGAAACAGATTTGCCACTTCAATAGAATTATTATTAATAATGATATAGTCTGTATACTGTTTACATACACTAGCGTAAAAAACGCTTGGCACAAGTGTCCGTATTACGCTATAGATTACCGACGTCAATGGAACAGTTCGTAAGGACACTTTTGTGGCCTATCGCTCAGCATGTAGTAAGATACAGTGACTACACGCGCACCCTCTTAATTAATCGTCCCAAATTAATTACACTGTTCCTCGCAGACTTAAAACAGAAGGTTAAAGAATTCTACCTGCTGCTACCACAGATCTCATAAGTTGCTCCACTTGCTTCGCATAGTGCATAAAGAACGCCTTGGATGACTACCAGCCGTCGTGCAAAGAAGGATGTTCAAAGTCCATGTAATTAAAGAAATTTTATGGAAGAGGTAACTTTCCTCGGATCATGACTAACGGGCTGCCAAACCTTGCTCCTGAAGGTGAATGAAGAATGATAAATAGGAATCTGTCGGGATTTCTTTCAGTTTCTTCGCCTTGACAAAGGATAGCTATTTCTTCCCTGAAGCCTCATAATGTCTTCTGGTTTCCTCCAAAAGTCTAAACCGACTTTTAAACACCGAATCTTTTTCTCATCGTTAAGGAGAGAAAATCAAGAGATGTAGGTTTGCATGTTTTCTGTAATGGAGCGAAGACAGTCGACTTCTGTACTCGCTGAGACAGGGATGGATCCGGTAGCGGTACGAATTTTAATCGTAGTTCCAATGCCAGAGAGAACCACACGCTATTTGGCCACTTGTGGGCCACTATTGCAGCTTTCCCTTTGAAGGATCTCAGCATATTGAGGACCTTCAAAAGGAGGTGTGCGGAGGGAACAGATAGATACTGGACCATCTGTTCCAGTCCAGGGACATAGCATCCACTGCCTCCGCTAATGGTTCCTCGTAAGGGGACACGTAACGAACTATTTTCTTGTTGTCTTTCATCGCAAAGAGGTCTATCTACAGCTCTGAGACTTGACTCGAGATGAATGAGAATGATCCTGTGTCAAGGGACCATTCGGACTCTATAGGTGTAAAACTAGATAGAGCGTCCGCTGTCACATTGCGGAACCCTTGAATGTGAACTACTGACAGGTGCCATTTCTTCGCGCGTTTGATGCATATTTTCTCCAGACTCCTGTTGCATCATTAAGCTGTGCTCTTAGCACTAGATCTGTTTTCGAAGGATACTGTAGAGCCCAGCACTCTCTCCTGTTCACATCTTGATATCCGCTTGGATTTCAGTAGTCTCTTGACAGATCCTGCTATTTCTTTCCTCTTCTTACTAGGAATGGAAAGTCGATGTGTCTCCAAATTCCAGTGGATTCCTAACCACCGAAATTTTTGAGCTGGAGAAAGACGAGACTTTTTTTATGTTGATCTTGAATCCCAGATGTTCCAGGAACTGGATCACTATCTTAGAAGCTTGCATGCATTCTGTCCTGGATGCTGCCCACACCAGCCAGTCGTCCAAGTAGGCTACTACTATGACCCCTTTTAGGCATAATTGATGCACGGCTACGTTCGCGAGCTTCATGAAAATCCTTGGGGCTATGTTTATCCCAAAAGGTATGGTTCTGAAGGCGTAAATTTATCTCTGTAACTTGAAGCATAGGTAGGGGGAGAGGTGATGATTAATTGGAACACAAAACAGCCTTCCTTGGAATCTGATGGACTTAATCTTCCGGAGTACTCTGTTGTCTAAGAGTTCTCGAACATATTCTTCCAGAGCGGGGGTTGAATGTTGGAAGAATTGAGGATATTGAGGTGGAGGACTGCTCCAACTCCAACCTAGTCCATTCTTATTTAGGCTGTGGGCCCAGGGATCGAAGGTCCGGCGATCCCTAAAAAGCTGTAATCTCCCTCCTACAGGAAGTATCTACTTCTGCTGTTAAGGACCTGAGGCCTTGCCTCCTTGACTGCGTCCTCCCCTGGATCCCCTTCCTCTTGAAGGGCGTCTAGAAGAACCTCTGGCTGTTCCTCTGGCTCTCGAACAAAAGGAAGAAGTCTGCCTTTCGGAGGCTGGGTTAAGAACTGGCGACTGTGTTGCCATTTGTTGAGGTACCAGCTGCTACATGGTTGGAGGTTGTGCCACTATCTGAGGCACCGCGGTCACAGGAAGTTGTTGTTGATGTTGCTGTCGGTAGGGATTAGCCGGCCGAGAGGATGGCCTAGGCCTTTTTGTCTTCCCCTTGGGTTGGGGACCCTCATCTGGAGAAGACTTTCTCTTAACCCTTTTACCCCCAAAAGGACGTACTGGTACATTTCACAAAACTCATCCCTTTACCCCCATGGACGTACCGGTACGTCCTTGCAAAACACTGCTATTCACATTTTTTTCTTTTTATATTTTTGATAATTTTTTGAGAAACGTCAGGCATTTTCCAAGAGAACGAGACCAACAGGCCCTCTCTATGACGAAAACTAAGGCTGTTAGAGCAATTAAAAAAATATATATATATACTGCAAAATGTGCTTGAAAAAAAATAACTCCTGGGGTTGAGGGTTGGAAAATTCCAAATAGCCTGGGGGTAAAAGGGTTAAGATCTAGGCCCCACTTTTTGAGAATGTTCTCTGTGGCAGCCTTGTCTACTACCTCTTTAACCACTTCATTGGGAAAGAGGTCTTTACCCCAAATACGAGAGGAGATCAGTTCCCTCGGTTTGTGCCTCACCACAACCGAGGCGAACACGAACTCTCTACAGGCTCTCCTAGCTTCAATAAAGCTATAGAAATCCTTCGTAACTGTGGCCAGATGGGTTTTGGCCACAACCATGAACATGTCCTGGTACTTGGGGTCACTTGCCATCGTTTCTAGTGTCGTTTGCAACGACATCAATGCCGCAAGTCTTTTTTTGTCTCTTGCTCCTTACGCAAGAGAACCTCCGACAGTTTTGGAAGCGCCTCACCGAACTGGCGTTCAGTAATATCAGCTTCCAGTCTTCCGACTGAGAAAGTAAGGTGTCCATCCTTCCAGTCTTCTTGTCCAAGGGCAAGGTCAGAGATAACGGCTTGCACTCCTCCAAGGAGGGGCATGGTTTCCCTGCCTCCGCCGCCTTAAAGGCAGCCTTATATCCCTTTTCCAAGAAGGGAAAGGCTCTGGTAGGAGAGGCCACAAAGGAGGGAAGCTTCTTACTCAAGGCGGGCACCTTTGAGTTAGTGAAGCCCCTCTCTTTCATCGAGCTCGTTAGTAACATCTGAGCTTTACTATGGTCAAAAACTATGACCTCCGGTTCCGTCTCCTCCTTTAAGGATGGCTCCTTCCTAAGATGGACATAGCAGTCCGGATAAGAATCTTTGTTGGGCCAAAATTCCACTTCTTCCAGGGGAATTGCTCCCAACTTTTCTGAGATCACGATCTCCCCGGTTATCATTGGCATGTGTTCAGCATACCTCCAAGGATTGGTATCCGAGCACAAAGGAAGATCCTTCACGCTGAGCCGCTTCTGGGGCCCACATGATGCTGCAAGTCTATGTAACTCCCGTTTCATTGCAGCTTCCTTCTTATCATTCTTCCTCTGAATTTGTTGGATCATCTCAACAATGGAAGAAAGAGTTCTTCCCAGTTCATCTGGGATAGCAGACGATGTAGAAGGAACTTCGTCGATTTCTTGCTCTTCTACTTGAGGAGTCTGGAACAGCTCCTCCTCCTGACCTTCTCCTAGAAGGTCCTTCTCAGTAGAATCCGACACCTCCGACATCCTATCGTCTAATTGGATGTCTTGAAGGGCGGCTGAGACTTCAGAATCTACCGGATTCCGGGCAATTGGTATCTCCACCTGAGGCTGGGGGATGATTGCATCAGCCGATGCTTTAGGTAAAAGGTAAGCCATCATCTCATTTGGAAGGTAGGGACCTGAGGTGTTTTTCTGAAAACCCCTCACCCAGGATTGTAACATTTCCCTGGCAGCATCCCTTGACTCCCTTGACTTAGGGTCATCAAAAGCCTCGGTAATCAGGTTAGAACAAACTGTACAAACTTGAGGTTAATTCTATTCTAGAATACCTTACGTAATTTCCTAAACGGAAATTTAAGGTGTAGTTCACACCTTGAGATAAAGTCTTAATATACGGGATAGAAAGAATATAGAAAGAACTTACTTTCTATATATTGTACGGTCTCAACAAAAGGCTGTACAAGATAACATAAAGTATGATGAAGAAATTTTAGTGTTATCACAAGCTCTGTACAGCAGTTTCTGCTAATGCAGTGTGTACTACATTACGAATACAGCAACTACTGTACATCGCATGCTGTTGTGCCGGCTAGCACCCGCCGGTACGTGACGGCGTGCGCCTGCACGCGCCGGCCGGCAACTACCCCTGTATAGTTCAAAGATATACTATCTTTAACTAATAGGCGGCAGCCCACTGATTCGCGAATGTGTGCCAGCCAGCAATCATTGCCAGCTGACGGCTGAAAACACTAAAACCCAGCTGCCGGCCGCTAATCATAGTAGCCAGCAGATTCGGGCTGTGTTTCCCCTGTCGGCAGGCAAGGGTAATGAAACCCGTGCCCGCCGACAGTAGCCAAGAACCAGAGAACCTCCACCTGCCCAGCTGTCGGCTGTTAAGCCGGCAGCCGGGTTACGGGTGCAACACAATAGTCAGAGAAACAGTATGGATGTAAGGTTACAAGGCGGCATTGCTATACGACCTTCCATCCAGAAAGAGTGAACTATGGAAAGGGAGAATGTAACATTTAGGCTTCCAAAGAATCCATAGTCTGCCGGGCTCTACCGACGGACATGGAAGGGAGACCAAGGGAGGTCTGGGGTTCACTCTGCAAAGAATAAAGGGTCTCTGCCGGCCGACACGTAGTGCCAGCCGGCAGAGCTGAGCCTGTCCTCCATCCTAACCTATACTAGGTACGGAAGCAGGACTGTGGCCAAAAGAAAATAAAAGAAAGAGAGATGGGGAAGGGATAAGGGTCCTATAGAATTCGTTCTAGCAGGAGACACACTCAGCCGTTAGGGAAGCTCATCCTAACCAAGAGTTGTCTATTAGGGAGGAAGACTGGCAATACTTGCTAACCTCCTCGCAACCAGAACAAAGTTAGGTGAAGTTATTTCGCCGAGCAACAGAGAAAACTCATTCTCCAGCTCGAGAAAAACAACTAGACCACTAGAGGGAGGAATCATCCTTCCAACATGGACTAGGGAAGCAAAGCTTCCTTTATCCGCCCCTAACCTAGCAAAGGAGACTCTTTCTCTATGCTAGGAAGAAGCAGACCACAGACTAGAAACTCTGATGTTCTGCCCTAACCCAAAAAAACCAGTCACTCTGGTTATCAGGTCAGGACAGACATATCCTAGTATAGTTATACCTGAATTATTATACAGATAGAACCACTAGGATTAAGCCGAAGGCTTACAGAGGGAGAGAGGGATTGAACTTGGCCTCCGGAGGAGAAAAAGAACAATCGGGGATGTGCAAAAGTATACTACTGTATCTAGAATACTAGACTAGGTAAGAAGAGAATTGATTACCTAAATCACCGAGACTCTCTCGCATACAATCTTGGATAAACATTCAACAATATCTTACATGTATAAAATATTTGCCTATAGCTTCAATAATATAACATTCAGAAAAACTCATATCGTGCATGAAAGTACTAGTGCCAGACCGGCAAGATCGGTACCTCGACCCGTGTCGAAATCACCGAGCTAAAACTGACGGTATAATATAAGCATTCCTAGCGGAGCTAAATAGCTAAATTATTAAAGCGTAACAAACCGGGAACGTCGCTACAGCTAACTAAATGACCCATAAGAGCGAGCAATAGCATCCAGGATGCCTCCGGTAGGCAACAGCTCTTGTTTACGTTAAAATCACTTTTGATTTAATTCAAAACGACAAGAGCTTACATTCATACATAGTAAAGATAATACTCAACTTCCTAGAGGCAGAAGAGGCCGGAGAAGTCATCAAAATGTTGAATTAAATCCAAAATAACGAGAGAACACAAGGAAAACACCGAGTAGTTGAGCTACACGAAAAATTAATAAAGAGGGCGCTACCGCCTTCATCGGATACAAACTGGAAACGGAATAGGAGAGATGCCTTATGAGCGGCTCTCTTTTCATTCTCGTTTCGGATTCTTGTCACTATATTCCCCTCGAAGCGTTAATACTGTTCGGGGCGAAGATAGCTATGTGACGTGTCAAGAATACGTCCTCTGATATTATGCGATATCCCTGTGAGATTATTTAGGGATATTCGCTCCAAGAGTTAGAATTCTGGATACCTCAAGGTAAAATTCTCTGGGAATACCCTAGAAAGCTACCTAATAGGAACTTCCATCAGGACGACACGGCCTGAGCCCAAAAATTTAATTAGAAATAATCCAGTAAAACAACGATTATATAAGTGACATGTAGATAAGTGGTTAGCTGATATGAAAGTAGGATATCTAGTTTTAGAATACCTGGTGAAGTACCGAAAATAAAGCAGGAAATGTTATTAGCAAACGATAAGGTAGGCGATGCACACATTACATTGGACAAGGCATTTGAAAACACTTTTCTTGACTTTTCAAAGAAAAAAAATGGAGGCACTTATGCCGTTCTTCCAAAAAAACGAATAGGCTATCTAAGATAAAACAATTGCCAATAACAATTCCCTTTAGGTAGTTGTAAATGAGATATTAACTTACCTAGCGAGTAGCATCCTAGATACTGATTTAACAAAAAGAATGGGAAGATGACCAAAACACTAGGAAAAAAAATCTAAGGAACAAATAGTCACATTGTCTACCTGTAAACTCTGAATAATTTAAATAGTTACAGGGAAGTTGGATCCGTTAATCACAGTGATGGCACAAATTGCCCTGGAAAATAATCAGATTGATAAGCAGGCCTTTAGGATAAATTTAGTTCCAGGAAATAATCAGTTTAGAGGAAACGATGCTTTCACTTTTAAATTTAGGGGAAGCTTAAAAAATGGAACTTGAAAATGGGCTAAAATTTTTAGAATTGTCAGATGGACTGTCACACAGAACAAAAGGCTGGCATGAAGATAAGAAACCACATCACATCACACAAAACACTTCTCACAATATGTAGAATGCCCCTTCGGCACAGACAAAAGGGAAAAACTCAAATCCTATAAATAGTACAAAAGTAAGAAAATTAGAAAAGTGACTATAGCCGGTTATATAGAAAGTCAGGAAAACAGGAACATAATAGATAGGAAGGATAGCGTAGGTAATGGAGGTTCTTCCACGTTGCAAGCGACTATTTTATCCTGCAGTAGGCACTACCAAAAATCAATTCAAAAGATAGAAAGAAAGGAAGGATTCTGTTTTTTAACCTCTGGTACTACAGCTGATATGCTAGGACGCCAAGTAGGAACAAATTGTTTAGGTATTCCTACTTCCGCTAGTCGGAGTGGAAACAACTTAGTTAAAAAGGATTAAAGGCAACAAATAAAAAGGGGTATGGACCATAAGGTTAAATAGAATTATTAGCAAAATAGTGTCAAGTGATGCATGATGGTTTCATTTTTAAAATGTATCATCTCCCGTTAGAGCCCTAAAATATCGTTCAAAACATTACAATGATGAAGAATACATTTTATTTATGAGAGGTGTAGGCTGAAGACAATATAAGATAGCCAGGAAGCATGTTTCTAACTATTCAATGACAACACGTTTACAAAATTAGCCACTTTGTAGGACATGGCTTTGATAGTTGAAACAGACTCCGAACATGAAAGGGAAATGGAAAAAAGAGAGTTTACAAATAGGAAATGTAGAAGAAAGTGAGTATACTCATTGTAGTCATATAATAGTCGCCATATAATGAGAGAGTGTTGGGGTCCCTCTAGTTTGTCTCAGTGACAGATCCAATATTGAAAGCTCAATTAAAAGATGCATCAGGAATTTGGAGACACTACGCATCAAACGCTCGAAGAGATCTACAAAGACTAATTCCAAATCGTCTGCGATCACTACTCAAACCATAGTCGGAAGCCAAGAACCTGAAAAGCAAGGCATCTCTGAAACCACCTCCACCGGCAGTCACCGTTCACATGGACGCCTCAAAAGAGGGTTGGGGAGGTCCCTCTCATCATTGGAGAGTCCAGGGAACCTGGTCTCCCCTCTTCAAGGCCTTCCACATCAATTTTCTGGAAGCCATGGAGGTTTTTCTCTCTCTGAAGAAACTGGAACTTCGCTGCTCAATCCACATCCGTCTGGTTCTAGACAGCGAAGTTGTAATGAGATGCCTAAATTGACAAGGCTCGAGATCGCCTCACATAAATCAAGTGATACTGGCCATCCTCCATCTAGCAAAGAAGAAGAGATAGCACTTGTCAGCAGTCCACCTTCAAGGGTTCCGCAATGTGACAGCGGACGCTCTATCCAGGGTCAACCCGATAGAGTCAGAATGGTCCCTAGACGCAAAATCATTCTCCTTCATTTTACGCAAAGTCCCAGGACTGCAGATAGATCTCTTCGCAACGAGCGACAACAAGAAGCTACCCCAGTATGCAGCCCCGTACGAGGATCCTATAGTGGAATCGACAGACGCAATGTCCATAGATTGGAACAGGTGGTCCAAGATCTACCTGTTCCCTCCAACCAACCTTTTGCTGAAAATCCTCGACAAACTGAAATCCTTTCGAGGGATAGCAGCAATAGTGGCCCACAAGTGGCCCAACAGTGTTTGGTTCCCTTTGATAACGGAACTACTCCTGAAGCTGATCCCGTTGTCGGACCCAGTTCTTAACTCAGCAAGTGCAGAAATTGACTGTCTCAGCTTCATCAGAGGAAACCCAGAACCTTCATCTCATGATTTTCTTGCCCTAGCGGTCAAGAAACGGTTTGGGATTTCTAGGGACAGTATTAACTTCTTAGAAGAATACAAGTCAAAGTCAACAAGAAGACAATATGAGTCTTCCTGGAAGAAATGGGTGGCCTTTGTTAAGGCGAAGAAACCTAAGGAGGTTCCTACGGATTTCTGTTTGTCCTTTTTCATCCATCTTCATGAACAAGGTTTAGCAGCCAACACGATTACTACATGTAAATCTGCCCTAGCCAGACCAATACTATATGCCTTCCAGATAGACTTTTCTAATGAAATCTTCTACAAGATTCCATAAGCCTGCGCTAAACTTCGGCCCGCAGCTCCTCCAAAGCCAATTTCATAGTCTTTGAATAAGGTTCTTCACTTAGCATCAATTCTGAACAATGAGGATTGCTCGCTGAAAGACTTGACTCAAAAGGTGATATTCTTATTTGCACTAGCCTCAGGAGCCAGAGCTAGCGAAATAGTGGCCCTCTCGAGGGATTATGGTCACATTCAGTTCACAGACTACGGAGAACTGAACCTCTTTCCGGACCCGACGTTTCTCGCCAAGAACGAGCTGCACACTAAGAGATGGGGTCCCTGGAGAATCTGCCCTCTGAAGGAAGAAGCATCCCTCTGCCCAGTGGAATGCCTAAAGGTCTATCTTCGTAGAACTTCAGACTTTAAGGGAGGTCAGCTTTTCAGGGGAGAGACGTCTGGTTCAACATTATCCTTGAAACAGTTAAGGGCGAAAATCACTTATTTTATACGCAGAGCGGATCCAGAAAGTACACCCGCAGGTCATGATCCGAGAAAAGTTGCCTCATCTCTGAATTTCTTTCAGACGATGTCGTTTGAAAGCCTTCATGCTTATACTGGATGGAAGTCATCCAGAGTTTTTCTTCAAACACTATGCGAAGCAATTACAGGAAATAAAATTTCATACGGTGGCGGCAGGCAGTGTTATAACACCTGCCGCTTGATTACTGCGAAGAACAGTGCCCTAATTGGGACTTTTAGTGAAGGGTGTATATGATAGACTCATAAGACATATCATGTTGAGTATTGTGTTTAGTGATAACACTATAGACTGTTCTCTCTACACAGGTGACATTAAGTATAATAGACTGACACAAGTGTCAGGCATACTTATATGCACAGTGTTCCTAGTAACAACAGAATACATAGGGAAATTTTATATTTCCCTTAGAGTGGCTAATGTTTTCATTTTCAGGTGAAACTTATTTTAATTCTGTTATTACTATTTATGCTTTTATGCAGAATTGTTCTGCATAAGATGTAATTGAATACATCTATGATTTCTATTTTTGTAATAAACAATAGAAGGAATCTTTGCGTCTCTTTTGCCTCAAACATTCTCGATTAAGAATAAAGTCAGAGCATCCTTGATTCTTTTAATATTTAAGAAAATATTGGGGAACTAAGGTTAAGACTGTTCCAAGCAAACAGGTAAGAACTGATTGTACTAAACTGTTTATTTTACTGAACTAAGGTTTCCTACATGTATATAAACCTGTCTGTCTCTTTTCAGCCAGACTTGGGGGGTATCAGTGACCTATACAGAGATATACCATCTAAGTACAAACTATACTTTATGTATATGATGACATTAATATACAAACTGTTCGCTAGATTGTTCCTTGAACTCACAATCCTCGGGTTTTTTCCTAGAGTCTACCCAGACTCTTCCCTGTAGGGGGCAGGAAGAGCTGACATAGTTTATGATCAGTTAATTGATGTATAACGGTAACATCAAGTGTCTCTAGGACTAAAAGACCAAATAGGAAATATTTATCTCGAGATAATGGCACTATTGAAAATCCACAGATACATTAATGCTCTGGTAAACTTCCATCAGGATGACATGGCCTGAGCCCAAAAAACGGATTTTGAAGCAAAGTGAAAAATCTATTTTTGGGTGAGGTAGCCCTGTCGTCCTAATGGACCCACCCTCTTTTTGACAAAAGGATAATGAATCCCTCCCTATGGTACTGTATCTGGAACACTTACAAAGCTACGAAGAATGGCTTGGTGGCGCCTCGCGGTGGCGATTCGGCGCACTATTTACAGTACAGTAGGAGTGTCGAGAGCGTTGTCTCTTTAACGACTCTCCTATATTCTTGCCACTTTTTCCTCCTCGAAGCGGAAACGCTATTAGGGGTGTAGATAGCTATGAGACGTGTCAAGAATACGTCCTTTGATTACGCGATATCCAATTTTATGGGATATTCGCTCCAGGAGTTAGAATTCTGGATACCTTTGGTAAATTCTCTGGGATATATCACTGTATTCAAATATAACCTAGGAAGCTACTATGAAGGAACTTCCATCAGGACGACATGGCTACCTCACCCAAAAATAGATTTTTCGTTTCGCTTCAAAATCCATTTTCTAGCAATCCATTTTTCCCTCTGTTTTCTTTTACTGTACTCGCTTCTTCATTTTCTGTTAATAACTCGTTTTCATTAACCTCCTTATGAATTATCATCCATTGTTTTTTTATCTAATAAAATTCACTGACACCTAGTGGTTGGGAGACTTTAAATCCTGGCCTCCCTAATCATCATCAACCTGCTCGTAATCAAGTTTGTCCTAAAATAAAAAGATACCTTTCATCCTCATAATTGGACCCACTATCGATTACCCCTTTCTCCAGTTTAACATAAACCTTTCCTTCCCTTATGCAGTCCAAAGGTTCTCCAGAGACAGGTTCTTCCTTCATTTCTTCCTATAGCTCAATTCCAGCATTCCTTTTTGTTGTTCCTTCCCCAAGTTCCAACGAATCGCCTTCGTCCCTTTCTTTTTCAGAATCATTTTGTGAATTATCCTTAACAATTTCTTCTGTTATACAATCCAATATCTGCCCATTCCTTCAGTCACTATATCTGTAGTTTGATAACTTTGGTTATTTCCGCTTTCCTCGACTGTTGCATTTTCTACATTGCCTTTGTGCAACTCATCTGCTTTTATGTTGGTCTCATCCTTTCCCTCCGTAGGTAGGTGAGGGAACTCTCCTTCTCTAAACTTATACCTAACATCTTCGTGTATGCAGTCTTTAACTATGTGACCTATTACCCCACACCGAATGCATGTCCGAGGCTGTCCATTATATAAGATAATTAAGGTAAATCCTCATACCGTAACTGATGACGGGACATTCTCTTTTAGTTTCATGCTGGCTGCCCTGACTCCCGTCAATAGCCATATCTCTTTAGCCTGATTCCTTCCACTTTTCCATATTTCGATAAAACCTGATCAGCTTTTCCTCTGAGAAACCGAAAGGAACATGTCTTATCAAATATACATAATGGACGTACTAAAATTCGCAATCTTTACATATCCCAACTGTTCTTAACCTGCCTCTTAGCTATCGTAATTTTCCATGAGATCATTAAACATGTTTGGTACTAATTTAACAATTACTCTGTTCTTATTTATGAATTGAACTCCTATAATCAAGTTATGACCCAATTTCATGTTATCAAACAACATTTTAGTAACAATATCCCTCGTAGGGTATGCAGTAAACTGCAGCCCAAAACTTGAGTATGACGCCATACTGTTACACTGAAACTAGTCACTGATACACTCAATAGGTGGAAGCAACGGCGCCACCGTCTAGCACAGACCAAAGACTATATACTGAAGGAAGAAAGGCTCAAAATACGAGTAGTAATATACTAGTTGCCAACTCCAAAGTGAACACAATAGTTTGACCGCTCAGTGTTTAGATGGCGTTGTAGGTATATCACAAGTGGTCTGTTTGTTTATATTTAAAATTTGACAGTTGACACAGACGAAATCATGGCGCCAGCAGTGAATGAGTCACACAAGTGTCTTCTTTGCAATAAACGAAAAGAAACGGATCCTCACTTGGTGTTTCACAGATTCCTAAGGATAAAGAACGGTGAGTACTAACAGTATAATACATGAAATATGTGCTAATCATCAATAAGCCCCACTGATATTGGATATAAGATTAAGGAAAGGATCCACAGTACATTTCTTTGTTTCCATTTTTTTTTTTTTTTTTATCATAAAGCTATTACAATAATATTTTTTCAGGAGCTGACATATTCGGCGTTAGGAATATGTTTAATGCAATGTATTATGTTTAACTTTGATTCAACTTACAGGTGCATGTATATTTCAGCAGGATTGCACACCTTAGTAGCATTACAGGAATATACTGCTTCGACATGTTATTTTGTTAGTGTTCTTGCCCTCTTATTTTTCTTCTATTTTCTAAATACAGACTAACATTTTACAGTATTTGTATATTGTAGTTGTTTGTATTCGAATTTTCATGTACAGTGAATGTGTGATTATTGTCTGTGCTTTTTATGTTTGCATAATTGCTATGTCTTATGCTTGCACTATGTATTTAATTCTTGAAGAAAACCCTTTTTAAGTATCATGTTTTCTCATGTTCATAATTATATTACAGTTTATTTGCATATAATTCATGATGCAACTTTGGTTTGCTTGTATGTTATTTTGATTTATATTTTTCACAGCTTTTATATGTACAATATTATTTACTGAGTTATTTTTCTTTTTCTTATTTATGTATAATTTATTAAAGTTCATTTGCATGTGATTTATCTTCCATTTCTGGTTGGCTTGTGTGCTACCTTATTTCTATTTCCATTTTGTTTGTATCTTTATACAATTATTAGTATATATTACTAAAGAGTATACTTGAGTGCATCATGGATTTCCGTTTCGATAAAGAAAAATACAATTGTGTTTCATATACACCTAACCTCTCCATTCTACAGAATATCAGGATGCCAGAGAACTTCAAAGCATTCTACAGTGGCCTACACAGTGTAATTAAATGTATGCCTATACATATGCACTTGTGGCTCAGATATACAGTATGTTTTACTTTATTCGAACGTGATATTTCATAGAACATTTAAAAATGATTGTAATATACAATACTTAAATTTACAAGAAAATGATTAAATTATCAGAGATATAGATAGCCATTAAGTTTCTGAAAGATAGACTGAGAAACAATGATATATATTGTACCTGTTTGTAAAATTGCAATTTGGGATATCTAAAATTTAAGAAAGTCATAAATATAAGAATAAAATATTCTAACGTAGTAATGCAAATTATGAACAAATATGTCGCAAAATGTACAATCGAATTCCATCCTATATTCCCCTAAGCATTACCGCTCTGAATGGTTGACCGTTCGCTCAATAGATTGATTGACTGATTTAAAGTTTTAAGGCATCCTGACATCTAAGGTCATTGTTACGCCGATCGCTCAATAGATGGAGCCATTCGTTTCGTATGGGAGTATCTGGTATCTTTTATTCACACACTCATTTGAGTGATATTAGGCTCAGCCTTCCTATTTTCCTTATATAGTCTTTAGCGCAGACTCCATACCTATGAAATTCTGGGGGGGGGGGGGAGGGTTCACAACTTAAAATAAGAAAGTTCCAGGAAGTTTTCAAAGTATATAACTTCACTGTCACTTAACCCACCTACACTATGCTTACTTCAGCCCTAACGGCATATATTCACCGAAAGTTAACAACATTTTCTCAGCAAAACTGCAACTATATCCCTAGAAATAATCAAAATTAAGCAGGAGCAGCAACAAAGTTGTTCACTTACAGTCTTCTTCTTCCAATCAGGAAACTAAATGCTATCGAGAGCATAATTCGAACTGCAGTGCAGTCAAGAAACAGCTTTATAACAATGCAGATCAATTCTTCAAAAGATACAAAAACATTGACAACAAACAATATTATTAACAAAAGGTAATTTCATTATTGCATTTTAAGTAAGATTACATTTTTTAAAATTTAAATCATATTAGAAGGAGCTATGATTTTTTTTTTTTTTTTAATTTCTATGTTTTTTACCGTGTGCTTAATTGCTTGATGCCTGTTACATATTAAGTCATGCAGCATGCAGAGTTGGTCAACAATACGTACCTACCGGTAGGTACGTATTGTTGACCAACTCTACAAGCTGCATGACCTGTTATAATCAAATTTTTAAGGCATACATTAGTGGACCGAATAAGGAAAAAATTAATTATACAGTCTTTTAAAACAATTTTTGGTTATTTATATTTTAAATATTTATTACGGAACGAAAGAGGCAGGCCATGGAAGTGTTTAAAATGGTCATAAACGTGATCGATTTAAAATGCATTTACAATTCAAATTTATAACAAAAACAATAATATTACCAATAATAATCAAAGTAGTAAAGATCATCAGCATTCTCGCTTCAAATGAATGATTTGTTTACCAAGATTGATACACATTTTACTTATACTGTGATAATAACATAAGTAGAAGCTGGAACAAGATTCCAGTAAAGATAAGAAAACCCTGATATAACATGGAACTTGGCCTAATAATGAGTCCATCCCCCCTCCTTTTCCAATCGCCTCTTGCAGGCTACGGGGCATGGACTAAGTTCCCCATGATGTGTGGTTTTCAACAAAGTATGTTCCATTACCTTATTGTATGCTCAAGGAGCTGTTTTCTGGTTCGTTCTTCTTCTGCTTTCCATGTATTAACAAGGAAGCGCAAATTTCCCCAAACCGACTCTATTGGGTTTAGGTCGTAACCCCTACTTGCCCACTCCAACAGGTCTATCTGGTCATATTGCTCTTCAAACCATCGCTTCATAATCCTTGCGGTGTGAAAGGGAGAATGACCTTGAGAATAACAAAGCATTAATAAACCGAACTGGCTAGTTTTGAAACGAAGAAAATGTTTTAAATCATAACTACCCTTAGGGAAGAAACTTAACTACCATTGTAGAATGACCATTGGTTCACCAATCCCACTACTGTAAGTACTCCACTTTTATTACATGATGTTCATGTTCGTTCGTTAGTGGTAGTTTCGTTTTAAAAAAGTGTGAAAAATTAAGCGCGTTACAAGAGAGGGGAATATCAAGGAGCATTTGCAAGAATAGCATGTGAGGAGCATGTGCGAAGAGAAGAGACATGGCAGTTTTCCACTCGGTGCCACTTCAACATCTTACAACTCTTCCTACTTCATGTCAGTTTGATGGCAGCCTAATGTTTGATGGGACCAAGAGCTTTGGTGTGTGTGTGTGTGTGTGTGTGTGTGTGTGTGTGTAAGTGTGTGTAGTGCAGATTTGGGGCCTAAAAGGATTTTGACATTTCTAATAACATATAATTATGCTTACATGTACAAATATGATCCGCTCAGGATATGGATGTTTAAAGGGTACTCATGAATGGCAGAAGTAAGGGACAGGGACATTGCTCTATCCAGAGATTAACATTTTAAATTTGATCAGCACATAAGGCCCCATCTCCATCCAAGCTAGGATCAAGGAAGGCCAGGCAATGGCTGCAGATGACTCAGCAGATAGACCTATAGGCTCTCCAAACACCCCATCCTTAGCTCACAGGGATGGTGAGGTTGCTCTGACCAAAGGAACTTATAAATTTGAGAGGTACTCGAACCTCAGTCTGGCAATCGCCAGGTAAGGACGCTACCACCAAGCTCTGACTGTTGGTAATATTACCTTTCCCAGTATTTCTAAGTTTTGATTTGCAGTGAATCTCCTATTCATCTCTGTCAATTCCTCATTGCTGTTCATATTTACTCACCACCACGTGTTCAGCATTATGTAACCACTTCTTTTCTCTTCATATTTGTTCTTGGGGGCGTAACGGGTGTAGTTTTGTCTCCAACAGTGAAGCTTTCCGTGAGTGGTAGATTGAAAAGTTTTTTCATCGGTGAATATTACACATGACCAGAACTGCTCATCTTCATTGACATATCGCCCAGCAAACTACAACCTTCCCAATCTGTGTTTCTCATGTAGTTTTTCTTTGGTGACAGGACGCCTATGGTGGATGCCACTCTTATAAAGTTGTCATCAAATAGTTTTTGCAGAAACTTGGATGTGCAGATGCTGTCTTGTTGCAACACAATTTGGGAACCTATGACAAGGGTTATTAACGTGTGCCACAATCATAGCATCTGCATCTGCTGTAGTCTTTTTTGGTCGTCCAGTTCTGGGATGATCTCTAATGCTTCCCAGCTCTTGGTGTCGGCGCAACTAAAGGGGAGCTGCTGTTCTTGATGTTCCCATTACACAAGCTATCTCACTGATGCTGAGTGCAGCTCCATGCATGGCAACGATTTGAGCACGTCTACTGTAAGAGTCATGGTGGTTAATGTTGTTATCACCCATGGCTGCATTGGCTAGCTGATAGAGGAGGTAGTATGTAACCAAACTGTCACCTCTCATATAATGTTGACCCCAACTAGTGTTTTATAATTACGACCATTCTAAACATCCCCCATTGCCTGCCTCTCTCATTCTGTAATTAATACTTAAAGCATGAATATCCAAAAATCTTTATAATATACTTCCTACTGTTTTTTTTTTTTTGGGGGGGGGGGAGGGTCGCTCCACTGAAATATGCTTTTCAACATTGATTATCCCAAAAGATGCAGCATGTAGAGTTTGGTAACAATACATATGGCAGGCAATTATATCATGCATAACTTAACATTCAAAGGGCATTAAACAATAAACTGGATCGTAATAAAACACATAAAATGGAAATGTTACAAACAGACACTGAATCCATTTTCTTACTAATATGATTAAAGTCCGAAAATATATGCAGTAGAATGAGGAAAAAATGCAAGCTCATCGAAAATTCAATAAAAAAAAGAATACCTTTTATAAATCATGTTGATTGTTGTCAATATTTTGGAATCTTTTCAAGATTTGATCTGCCTTATATGTCTGTCTCTTGATTATACTGTAGCTTGATTTGTGCACTTTGATTTACTCTCTATAACATTTAGCTCTTCATTTGTAGAATACATGTAAAATATCCAAATGAACGGTTAAGCGTATAGTTATGAAATCCTTTATATTTCTACCAGCTAAAAGAAACAGTGTGTGTCCTTGACAGTGTATGGGTCAACAGACCATAGGCAAAAGAAAAAACGTATCATTAAGGTTTATAAACAGCATTTAGAATGCTAAATGGATTGTCAAAAATTGTGAAAAGTTTTGTAACTGGCTCTGTAGGAAGGTTATGTTTTTTTATCGTGATCTGGTTATCTATTTTTAAGTATCAGACTTGAATATTGTATTATTCACATTTAATTTCGACCTTCTGTATATTTTTTATTGCAGTGTTTCTTTTCTCTTAGTCTAGGGTTTATTCAGATTTAACGTTTAAAGTCAAGTGTTTATGTAATTTCGGATCATAACATTTTTGTTTCAATCTGAGTTTTGTTCAGACTTAAATTTTTTTTGTGACTTATTTTGTTATTATGTAAATTCTTTCAAAGTGTTGTAATTTATATAGAATATATTTATTTTTGTAAAGAGTGTATTATTCTAATCACCATTGTTTAGAATCTGATTCCGCTCGTATCCGTTTAAGAACCTTAGTAAGTCATAAATAATACTTAAGAGTAATTACCTAGTTTTGTTATGAGTGTACTTAAGAGACCTTTGGCTATCTAGTGTTTTATATATTGCTGTCTGGGAGTTATGTAACTGTCTCAGAATTCGTGCATTAATATTTCAAGTGTAACAGTTTTAATGTGAAAGCAAACAAGAGAATTTGGAATTCGAGAGGTTGAGTAACTTGGAAGTAGAAAATTCAACGTTAAAAGTAGGACAAGTGAGTAGGCAAAGACTAATAGGATTGCAATGGAAGGATGCAACATTAACAGAGTTATTGTACCCTGCAGTGGACGAGACGGAGGCACAGCAGTCTCCGACCTGTTATTATTTTAAGGATGGGTTGCTTATTAGGAAGCATAGATATCCCTGGGAATGCTAAATGTGGGATATATCGGCAGATATTAATTTCTGGACCATTGAGAAAACAGATGATCGCGATATCGCACGAGACAGGATATATTGGGATAATGAAGATGACGAAGAACATAATGAAACACTTTTTCTGGCCTGGCATGCATAAGGACTTGAGCCAGTTTTGCCATGTATGTCACATATGTCAGACCGCTGAAAAACCTAACAACTGCATGAAGGAAGCTCCCTTACTTCAGAGAGAAGTACGAAGAGAACCTTTTAGGAAACGATAGAAGAAAATGATGGCAGAAAAATGGAAGGACCGAAAGGAAACGGAAGGAGAATATGTCAAGAATTTGAGGAAAAGGATAGGTGAGATGAGAAAATTTTCCTTAGAAGGTATGAAGACGTTGAGTCAAAAACGAACGAAGAAAAGGTTTGGTAGGAAGAGTAAGAACAGATGGGTTGTAGGACCCTTCTGCAAAGGACTAAAGTTTATGTTGACAGGAAAAGGGAAGGATCGAGAGGAAACAGACAAAGGAAACGTCAAGGATTTGAGGAAAAAGATTGGCGAGATAAGGAAATTTTCCTTAGAAGACGTGAAAATGAGTTAAGGAATGACGAAGAAAAGGTTTGGTATGGAGAGTACGAACAAACAGTATACAGTAGGACCGCAGGTGTTGCTCTATGCATTGGAAAGGAGATTCCCTATGGCCAACGAGTTCCCAGAACCATTCCGGAGTCTGCAGGGAAGTAGTGACTGGACCTACCATATCGAGATTTCAGGAAAAAGGAAAAATTTGAGGAAGGCCATATCAACTTCAAAACCGATACAGTTGGCACTGGATTTAACCGAGAAATTCCATATCCAAGTGGATGCGTCGGCTACCGGTATGGGAGCTGTCTTATTGCAAGAAGATAAGGAAGGAATTCTTCACTCTATGTGTGTTATGTCATCAAAGCTGAAGAAGCAGCAACAAGTCAATTCGACAGTTGGAATGGAACTGCTGGCGCTGATCGCAGCGATGAACATGTTTTTTTATCTTCATGAATCAACCACAGATTGAGATGACATTGTATTTGGATCATAATCCTGTAACTTTTTTCAATATGAGAAAAAATCCGTGGTTGCAGATTATTTATCTTGGGCTGAATCGATGGATTCAGGCCTGAAATGAAGAATCATTTTTGGGGGGAGCTATCTTACAAAGATGGTCTAGTGTAGAGTAAATACAGCAGTTTGTTAATGATTTTATTTATATTTTATTTGTACATTGAAGAGAAGGTAGCAGCTCTTAAAATGAGCTCCTCTCATGTAGACGTAGATGTGTTATGTAAATTACGTAAGACTTTCGTTGTTAATTCTATTGGTAGTAGGTTGGCCAGGGCACCAGCCACCCGTTGAGATACTACCACTCGAGAGTTATGGGTTCTTTTGACTGGCCAGATAGTACTACAATGGATCCTTCTCTCTGGTTAAGGTTCAATTTCCCTTTTTCCCACTCACTCACATACCGAATAGTCTGGCCTATTCTTTACATATTCTCCTTTGTCCTCATACACTTGACAACACTGAGAATACCGAACAATTCTTCTTGCTGCACTGTAATTGTTCAGTGGCCACTTTCCTCTTTGTAAGGGTAGAAGAGACTCTTTATCTATGGTAAGCAGCGGTTTGAGGAGAAGGACACTCCAAAATCAAACCATTGTTCTCTAATATTGGGTAGTGCCATAGCCTCTGTAACATAGTCTTCCACTGTATTGGGTTAGAGTTCTCATGCTTGAGGGTACATCTGGGCACACTGTTCTATCTTATATCTTATTTATCTTCCTCTTGTTTTGTTAAAGTTTATATAGTTCATAAAGTGATATTTATTTTAATATTGTTGCTCTTCCTAAAATATTTTATTTTTCCTTGTTCCCTTTCCTCACTGAGCTATTTTCTCTAGTGGAGCCCCTTGGCTTATAGCATCCTGCTTTTCCAACTAGGGCTGTAGCTTGGCAAGTAATAATAATAATAATGATGATAATAATTCCTTATTCAATTTAGTGTATGTAAATTTACGTTATTTTTAAAAATTAATTTCTTTTTTCCCGTATGTTTGGTATGAGGTCTTACTTAATCTATTTGAGAGTGCTGTGGGATTTGTGCGAGATATGAAAAATGACTTATGTGATGTTCTTTTATATTTCATGAGGTATTGTGTCATGTTTGAGAGAGAATGGTGAGTAACATGTGCTTTGAAAAATTCTGTATATCTGCTTTAGAAATTTTGCGAAGGAACTAGTTATAGGATCTTATCTTTTTACTATTTCGGGGATAAATTGTGGGCGTGGCTAGCTGGGAGAGTCGTCTCGTGGGTGCTTTGGTGTACATCGGGGAGTTGCCTGAAAACCCCTTGTTCGTCTCTTGCCCTTTTTATCTAGTTTGAAACTCTGACCCCCTTAGACAAAGGCCCCCAAGCTTCCCAGAACTTTTGGAGTCTTCTCAAAGTTACTGAATTTCATATATAAAGGTAACACCAAGGTTAGACATAGAGATAGAGAATCACAGCCTTAAGGAAGATAACGTCCCCTCTCTCCCTTTCGCATGCAGCCAAGTGTGTTTTTCTTAAAGTGTTCAGTAGGTATAGTGTTCCCTCTCCTAAGTGACTCTGTGCCCCAAAGCAAATCATGTGTCGAAAAGATATGTTAGACGAAACGGTGATTTTGAACACATTGTATTAAGGTGAGTGTTGGTATTGTGTAAAGTTTGGTAACTGGCCCTGCAGGAAGGTTAAGTTTGTATCGTGATCTGGTTATCAAACTTGAATATTGTATTATTCAGATTTAATTTCAAGCTTTTGTATAATTTTCATTGCAGTATTTCTTTTCTCTTAGTTTAAGGTTTATTCAGATTTAACATTAAAAGTTAAGTGTTCATATAATTTAAGATCATAAAATTTTTGTCCTTATGTAAGTTTAGTTTAGACTTAATTTTTTTGAGTGACTTATTTTGTTATTATGTAAATTCTTGAAAAGTGTTGTCATTTATATAGAATATATTTATTTTTGTAAAGAGTGTATTATTCCAGTCACCATTGTTTAAAATCAGATTCCGCTCGTATCCTATTAAGAGCTGTAGTAAGTCATAAAGTATACAAAAGAGTAATTACCTAGTTAATTTTGAGTGTACTCGAGAGACCTTTGGATATCCAATGTTTTATAAATTGCTGTCTGGGAGCTATTTGATTGCCTCAGAATTCATGTATTAGTATTTTAAAGTGTAACAGTTTTAATGTGAAAGCAAACAAGGGAGTTTGCCGGTAGTATTATATATAACATTATATGTTTGGTTCCCAGTCACAAGCCATAGTGCCAAAACCAGGGCCTAAAGTATGCCGATGACGCTGTCTTTATTAGCAGAACACCACAGGATTTGCAATGGTTGCATACTAGAATGAATAAAATATCATATGAGGTTGGGCTCATAGTAAATTGAAGAAAGACAGAGATGATGAGACCGGAATATGAAATTGAAGATGAAATATCATTGGAAGGAGAAAAGATCGATCCGGTAGAATCATTTTAATATTTAAGAATTATGATCTCTAATACAGGATCATTAGAATTGGAGTTTAATGAAAGATAAAAAAAAAATAAAAAATAAAATCAGACAACGGCTAGGATGAGTACGATTTGAAAATCAAATTGCCTGAAATTACATATAAAAATCATTGCTATATTTCAGTTTCGTGAAATCGCTGTTATTGTATGTATTCATGGTATGACAATGGAAGAATATCCAACAGATTTAGTGGAATTGAAAAAAAGTCATGAGAAGAATATTGGGAGTTAGATGACTGGACAGGATTTGATATGAAACTATAGGAGAGATTACTCCGGTACTATATTTGGTTGAGGTCATGGTGAGGGTAGATGAGAGATTAGTTCATAGGAATTTTAATAGGGCTCCAAAAAGCACTAGAAGAGTTGGATGACCCAGGCCTACATGGCTGAGGACTATGAAGCGTGAAGTAGAAGATGATGAATGGAGAAGTACTGATTTAAAAGCTCAAGATAGAGACGACTGAGAGAAATCTAACCGAGACACATTAATAGGCGTATTGATGATGAAAAAAAAAAAAAATATAGGCCTATATATATATATATATATATATATATATATATATATATATATATATATATATATATATATATATATATATATGTGTGTGTGTGTGTGTGTGTGTATACGTATGTATGTATGTATGTATGTATGCGCGTACATATGTGTGTTATGAATTCGCACGTGAAAAGTAACTTATTGCCATGTGGGTTTTAAAACTGAATTTTACAAAAATGGGTAATTTTTCAGACATTGTGTTTTTGTTAGCAACAATGTTTTAAACAGCTTCATTCATAGCTGATTCATGTAAGTAGCCTAGAGAATTCCCCTTCCAAAATTAATACCATTGCGTCTATATGCTCAGCACCAAGAAATGTTTGTAGGTGATTCTTATAGTAACTAGCGCTTGCACTCAACTTGTGTTGCAGATATTGCAACTACATCCTGTTATGCAATACCAATAATGGGAAATGCATTGGCGAATAAATTATACTTTCTAAAGGCTATAGAAATACAAGCCATACATTTTTGCACCTCTTTCAAGTAGTAAAAACCTTAGAATTTGTCTCCTCTTCCTCATCAAAACTTTGTATGTCTTTTGTGTATGTATTCTTCAGATAATGAATCTAGATTTTTTAAAGGAAAAATAGGCTAAATCACTCTTCAAAATGACAAGAGCTGTAATAGTACAGTACATAACTGAGGCCTTTGTCCTGCAGTGGACTAGAAACGCCTACATCTATTATTGTTTAATGTATATATATAATAGTATATATATATATATATATATATATATATATATATATATATATCAAATATCTGGCCACATTAACTTATATACTTATTCTGATTGTGGTGTGGGTGTAATTTAAGGTTTTGTTCGTGTTATCTTTGGATTTATGCGAATGTCTTTTTGTTTTTTAATGTCAAGTTTAGTTGGATTTTTATATAATTTTAGTTTTAGGAGTCAAAGATTAAGGATAGATTCTAATAGGTATTAGGTTTATTTGAATGCGGTTAAGGGTGTGGGGTCTGTTTTTGTAACATCCCGCCTCATTATTTTGGCGCCCCAACAGGGACCTCCGATGTGGGACTGAAAGCTGGATTGGTGGAAGAAGGACTGAACTACGATTTAGGAATCAGATCTAAGACGAATGATAATGGAGTGGTTCGAAAGTTCCAACCTCGAAAATTTCTTACAGAAAATTCCAACCACGAAAATTTCCCCAATAGCAAATTCCACTCACGAAAATTACACCCTTCGCAAAATTTTTGCACTGTTAACTAATAAACAAGAAGCGACTTCCAGAAGCCCCTTTATAGCTATCTTTGATTCAAGTCCAAAAGGTCAACTAATACACTGTTTCATGCATTTTGAATTACCTTCGCACAATGCCTTCACATAAGTGTTTGTAAGAACTGATATATCAGAATATTTATTTTATTTTTCATTAAGTTTAGGCCTGCTGGCACAAGATTTATGAAAAAAAAAAAAAAAATAACTGATCTCTCATGTGCATTGAAAATGAAATGCTTTACTACTTTGGCTTTGTTGTGAGTTGCTTTGACCTTCATTCCGGTGATGAAGATATACCTACGGATTTCATTACTTATTTTGAACAGACTTATATTGGTGTTCAGAGTGAAAGAGGGGAACGGAGACGAAGAGTTACACAACTTTTCCCTTTCGAAATGTGGAATATACATACATAGACACACTCTAAAGGACATATCGAGGATGAACAATTATATGAAATTTGTGAGCACTTTCGTCTTCACTCCAAAAAGAGAAGGCTCTTACCCAAACTAAAATTATTCATTTAAGACGAGGAGACGCGGTTCAGAAAAGAAAAATAAATAAATCTAGTAGGAAATTACGAACCGTCACGCATAATAGAATTTTTAAAGGGTATAGAATGTAACTTGCATGGCTGAATCAAATTTTATGGTTATATCTGTTTATATCATCATATGATGTAGGTTGAATTAAGAACTGATTTGAACTAATTTAAATGCATTAAACTCTATAAATATAATTCTGCGTTTTCTATATTTTCTACTGATTCAAAGATCATTTTTCTTTTTTGACATTATCTTTGTTTCTATTTACCATATTATACAAATGATAATGTTTAATTTAATCTCAATTTTATGAAAAAAAATTTTCACTGGATATAATAAATAAATAAATGAAACAAAGTAACATTTATGGAATAAGCTTTTGTATGTGGAGTTTCACATGAGTGAAGTTTTTGCGGGTGGAATTTTCTGGGAGGAATTTTCATGTGTGAAATTTTCGTCGTAAGTTTTGAAGGAGGAACTACGGTTAAGTAAGGAACGAGAAGAGAAGTAGGCAGTTGACAAGAAGTTGTTGTTAGAGAATAAGAGGTTAAGCTGTGAGAATGAGCAGATGCGAAATGAACTGAAAGCGCTAAAGGGAGATGTAGAAAGAGTGGAAGATGATGTTGAAATAAGGATGCAGGAGAATGAGGAACGAATGCAAGCTATGATGGGGTCAGTAATTAAAATGAGGAAATTTTTCATTAGTAAAGGTGCAGTCAAAGGAGTAGCCTATGTTTAGGGTAAAGAGCTAGTAGTGGTTGTGGAAGAAAAGACCACGGTAAGTGGTAATGGTGAAGGAAGTGTTAGTGATAGTGAAGATTATGGTAATAAGCATTGTAAGGATGAACAGAAAGGTGAGATGAAGAATAACAGGAAAGTAGTGTGAATAAGAAAAGAAAAAAGGTCAGGATGAGAGTGAGGATGAACATGAATGGGTGAAAGTGGTGAGAAAAAAGGTAAGAAGAGAATGATTAAGGATAGATATTTGAGTGTGGAATTAGATTCTTTGTATTCGAATGAAGAAGTAAACAGGAAGGGATTTAAAACTAATGATGGCAGTGAGAATGAAATTGAGGAAGTGTGTAAGACAGCGTTTATGAGAGAGATTCCCCAGTGTGAAAGTTATAATGAACATAGTAGTAAAGATGTGTATGACTTTTTTTTAGGGAGTGTGAAAGGTTTTGTCTGGCTAAGTATAATTATAGCAAGAGAGTTTGGGTTAGGGAATTAGAAGAATATTTGACAGAATATTTGTTGTCGATGCATTATTATTATTATTATTATTATTATTATTATTATTATTATTATTATTATTATTATTATTATTATTATTATTATTATTACTACTACTACTACTACTTGCTAAGCTACAACTTTAGTAGGAAAAGCAGGATGCTATAAGCTAAAGGGCTCCAACAGGGAGAATAGCCCAGTTAGGAAAGGAAATAAGGAAATACATTAACTACATGAGAAATACTTAGCAATTAAAATAGAATATTTAACAGTGTGCCCGAGTGTACCCTCAAGCAAGAGAACTCTAACCTAGGACAGTGGAAGCCCAAGGTACAGAGGCAAGGGCATTAACCAAGACTAGAGAATAAAAGTTTGATTTTGGCGCGATAGTGAGTGTAGGGGATGTTGAATATAAAATCGTGGAAAAGAAAATAATTGAGAAGATGAAATATTGAATATAGGTGGAAAAATTATTTTGTTGCGGCGCAAATGAATGTGGGTGAAATGATATTTATGTATGTTTGTCAGTTGGAAACGTTAGCTAGGAAGAAGTATGGGGACAAAGGCATAAATGAGAATATGGAACTAATAAAGAAGTTTTTGGTATGAGAGTACTAATTTGTAACTGAAGGAGAAAACGTTTTGGAGAGATTAACATGGGGTATTATTTTAGAGATAACTAAGCATTACAAGTTGGATAGGTGTATAAAAGAAAAGTAAATCTGTGAGCGTAAGAATTGGAATGGAGGAAAGTCTGCCAGAATTTGGTAGTTTTAGAGATGCCGTTTTAAGAGGGCTAACGAAGGTATCTGACAGTGTAATATATAGAAGTGTTAGGGCGAGTAATTTAGGAATACCTGTAAGGATACATGCAGGATTCAGGCAAGGGAATCAGAATTTGAGAGATAGGAGTGCTAGTGCACAGCTAGATCACATTTGCAAAATTACTCCTACACCCACTTGCTATATGACCAGTCATACCACACCAATAACACTTTACCACTTTCTCTTTTTTACGCTCACTACTACGATGCCGTATCTCAATATACCAGAAATATGCTCCTAATGCCTAGATACGCTTATTCGTTTTATGTCCTACTTTCCCAAACCTATGACACTTCTCTTCACGGATACAACTACTTGACCTACCAAGAGAATCCTGACATTAATATATTAAATTGTATGGCTTATTTGAATAAAAAAAAACACGTCTAAATGTGCAAAATTTATCATTAATCGAATGCCAAGTACAAACATACTAATTAGCTAAGATGGTGAAGATGAGTTGATTTCAATTCTAAGGACAAAAAACCTGAAATCGACAGGTATATGTATTGAAGAATTGTCATTGACTTTTATATTTCTTCGTGGCTAAATGGTATTTTCACTGTCATACATGTTTCGTGGATCAGGGTTCGATTCCCGGCCGGTCAGAAGGTATTATCTATGAGTGGTTTGTCACACGGCTCTGATCCTAAGGTCAGTAATAGAATGCAAACATTAATGAATCACAATATATGGGTTATTTCAATATGAAAAAACATTTCTAAATGTGCAAAATTTATCAATAATCGAATGCCAAGTACAAACATACCAGGTGGCTACGATGGTGAAGATGGGTTGATTTCAATTGTAAGTACAAAAAACCTGAATTCGACAGGTATATGCACAGAAGAATTGTCATTGATTTCTTATCTTTCTTCGTGGGTGAATGGTATTATCACTGTCATACAAGTTTCGTGGACCAGGGTTCGATTCCCGGCCGGTCAGAAGCTATTGTCTTTTAGTGGTTTCACCTGGGGCTCTGGTCCCAAGGTCTGTAAGAGAATCCAGACATTGATGTATTAAAATATATGGCTTATTTGATTCTAAAAACACAACAAAATGTGCAAAATTCATCACATACTATATATATATATATATATATATATATATATATATATATATATATATATATATATATATATATATATATATATATATATATATATATATATATATATATATATATATATATATATATTTATATGTATGTATGTATATGTGTTTGTATGCGTAAGGGGCGTTCATTAGAGATTTCCCCTGACCTACTTACGATTATCATATCTGACTGAAATTTCACCTGTGTAATGTTATATTTGCATAGGTCACATGATAATCTGCAGCATTGAACTCACATGGCTTCCTTTTTTTTATAGGTGTTAGAGAGAAGTAATATGTTATTATGGACCCAGTCGCGTACCATACAGTGATCAGGTTTCTATATTCTAAAGGTCGCAGTTCGAAGCAAACATTCTATTAAATGAAATAAACTAATGGGAGATGTTGCCCCATCATATGATGTTGTAAAACACTGACATAGCCAGTTCAAGTGTAGCTGAGAATCTGTCGAAACAGTACCCGTTCCTGGACACCATCATTTATCCATTGATAAAGAGACCATCCATCAAGTACAGGCTGCCATTTTGGAATATCGCTATATAACTGTTCATCAGTTAGCCCAAAATGTGAAGATAAGTGTAGGGTCTGTGAAAAAAAATCTGTCAGTATCATGTGCATAAGGTGTCTGCACGGTGGATTGCTAGGCTCCTTACTCCTTTCAAAAGCAGGAATGAGTGGATTGCTCAAAGGTACTTCTGAACATGTGAACAAAACCAGGAAGCCTTTTTTTATAGACGTATCACCCAGGAAGAATCATGGGTCCATTACTACGATCCTGAGACTAAAGTCTATGCAGTGGAAGTACTTTAACTCGCCTGCCCCAAAGAAGGCAAGTGTGCAACCCTCTGCAGGAAAGGTCATGTTTGTCGTCTTTTGGGACCAGTACGGAGTAGTGATGACGGATTTCTTGGCCAAGGGTATTAAAATTACTGGGACTTGCTATGGTTCACAACTACTTGAATAGCGAGAACCCATCAGACTCAAAAGGCGCAACATACTAACCAGAGGAGTCCGACTTCTGCAAGACAATACTCCAGTCCATAGCTCGCATATCGCCAGACAGAAGCACACTCTTGTGGCTATGAAATTTTACCGCAACTCCCTTCTATTCCTGACATGGATTTATGTACTGCTTTCTAAGGTGATGTCATGATTTAAGGCTCAACTCACCGACTTTTGAAAACATGGTTTCCAGAGCTGCATAAAACAACGGGAAACATGCATAACCCTTGATGGTACCCATGTAGGGAAATAGTAATAACTGTTCCAATTTATGTCTGTCTATGTCTGTTGGGAGTGGGTGAGGGGAAATCTTTAATAAATTCCACTATATACAGTATATATATATATATATATATATATATATATATATATATATATATATATATATATATATATATATATATATATATATATATATATATATATATATATATACTCTTTTTTAAACACTTATATACTTGCTTTTATTCTGGTGTAGGTGTAATTTAAAGGGTTTTTTATGTGTTTCCTTCGGATTTATATGAATGTGGATTTTTTTTTTTATTTTGAATGATAGGTTTTGTTTGTTTTATTGTTGTTTGTTATAACTTTAGTTTTAGGAATTAAAGATTACCGATAGATTATAATAAGTATTTGGGGTTATTTGAATACAGATCAGTTCTGTATTAAGTGTTTTTGTTGTAAGGAAAACAGATAATAAGTTACGTTGTGTTTTACTGTTCCTTCTAACCAAGAACCAAGTTAGATCTAAAAGTAGAGGGAAAGTTTGTGCTCTGGGACTATTTGTCTGTTAAGACTGATTAAGGGTGTGTGGTCTGTTTTTGTAACATCCCGCTAGTCACTCCATCGTCTTTTGTTCCTTCCCCCAATTTTTTTGCAATCTGTGGGGACCCATTCTTCTATCTTTAATGTCGATCTATTATCTGTCATTCTCATTAGATATTTTGACCATGTAAATCTATTTTCTTACATGTTGATAGGATATCCTCTACTTTAGTTTACTCTCGTATCCCTGTTGTTCTTTTTATGTCTCTTAGTGTTATTCTCATCATTATTCTTTCCATAGATCTTTGAGTTGTGAGTAGCTTATGTTCTAAAGCTTTGGTAAGGCTCCAATTTTCTGATGCATGAAATAATAATGATAGGACCATCTGATTAAATACTTTTCTTGTTTGGAGAAGGAGATTTTTTTATGTTTCATAATCTAACTTGGTTGTCAGTCTCTCTATCCCATAATCATCCTTCTTTTAATTTCGTCTCGTGTCCTGGGGAAACACTGTCTGTCCCGAGTACGTATATTCATTACAATCTCTAAGAGGTTCGTTCATGAATCTCATTTTTTGTCTCTGCATTTTCGTTGAACATTATCTCAGTTTTACTCTATTCATTTTCAGTCCTAATTCTGCGTTCTCTATTCAGGTCTTTAATCAACTTTTGGTATTTATCCCATGATTCAATACAAAAAGGTATATCTTCTGCAAATCTTAACTTATTAAGGTATACATCGGCGATATCAATTCCTACATTTTCTCAATCTAAATTTTGTGAATAATTTAGGAAAGATGTGGTCTCCCTGTCTAACTTCTTTCTCAATCGGAATCTTCACACTATCTTTATGAACTTTTTGGATTGCTGCACTTCCTGTATTGTATTCTAACATAAGATTCATCTTATATATATATATATATATATATATATATATATATATATATATATATATATATATATATATATATATATATGTGTGTGTGTGTGTGTGTGTGTGTGTGTAAATTATAATAAATTAACGTAATTTATTCAGTTTTGATGACCCTTTTTAAAGTAAGTTTTTTCTAGTTAATTCCAGTTTCTTTTGAGTTTCTCGCTTAACGCTGGATATGGGTCTTTTGCCTCTCCTTAATGGTTTTTATTAGTTTATATTGGTACTCCACCCATGAAGTTTGTTTCTTTTATTTCATGTTTGTGATGTTGGTTTGGCTTCATAGTGTGTGCCATATACTATTTTGACCATCTGCCGGAGCTTTCGAGGGGGCCTTGTGGCATTTGTTCAGGAGTTCTGTACTCGGCTCCACTGTAGAAGGACCAGTGTGCTATTGTATTGGCAGTCTACGGCATTGCACTTATTTGGGTAGAGGATACTTCCTTTAGCACGCCCGCATCTTGTTGCGTCACTAGAGAGTCACCCTCTGTGCTCGTGCCCTTTGTCCGAAGCTGGATTGCTTGGGGCCTGTTGTTGGAGGCTTGGACTTTTTGCCTCACCGAGGATTTCTACAGACCTTTATTGTTGGAGTAGAGCTCAGCATTTGCACTCGTGAATGGACCGTAGTGTGAGCGTAATATACGCCCTTTAATCTCCTGCCTGTGCCTGAACACTACGCCCTGTGAGTCGTGAGGAGGCCCTCCAGTGGCGAAGAAGAGTAAGCCCACTTTATTGTTATTAGCATTATTAGTTCATTTTCTTTATGTGATGGAGTAGCAACCCCTTATTTAATGAAGATTTCTTTTATACGAAAATAAGGATGTCAGCGTCGGCATTTAACTGTATAAAGACGTCCTTGGATGGTTTTGAGTGTTACTTTATGGACTCTACGTATTGAGTTATTCATGTTTTATACTGTTATACGAGTATATATTTAGCACAATGTACTTTGTTAAAAATGATTTGTGAAGATTTAGGTTAAGATATAGGTTAAGGTTCCCCCCCCCCCCTTTGAATCTCCATCTATCGTATGTCAGGGAAAGAGTGTTTTTTCTTACTTCCACTGTTTACTTTCTCTTATTCCTTGGCATGTTAGTTAGGTAGGCGATTAAAGAAGTGACTAATTTGGTGTTGTGAGTGCTTGTTGTGCTTTTCTCCCCATTATTCAGTTTTCAGAGGGGTTCTTTTGTTATGCTAATTTTTGAAGTAATAAATTATTGTTAATCTTTAGTTTGTGGTTTTCTGTATCCTCTCTGAGATTGTACTCTTTGATCGTTGGTTTGTCAGGGATCATACTCTTTTTGTGGTACTGATCTGAAATATCAGGTCCAAAAGAACCTTAACTTCAGACCATCGTGAAGTTCATGAAAAAATTTGGCGACCGTGAAATGATCCTGACTGACATTCCAACCTTTGGGAGTTTTTTCTTGGAGAGGTGTGATAGGGAGAATTAGGTAGTTAGGGGAAAATTAACCTATTTATTCTTTTGTTACTTTTACCTTGGTTTAGGAAGATGCCTTTAGTAGGGGATAAATTTGAGGAAGCGGCAGCGCTATTTTTACTTAGATCCGACTGGGAGGAGGAGATTTTTTATCTTAAAAGAGATGAATTGTGGTGTTTAGCAGAGTCCTTGAACTTAGCATTACCAACAGACATTAGGAAGGGTCAGTTGTTGCGTGAAGTCCTTAAAGCTATTAAGAGTAGGAAAGGTAATGCAAAGGAAGCCGTAATGTCTGGTGATCCAGATTTTATAAACAATGGTAGTGACGAGGAGATAGGGGATTCAGATAGCCAGGAGGTGAGCAAATTAAGGTTGAGTATCCTTTCTCAGGAGTTTAAGCTTAAAGAGATGGAATATAAAACTTTACAATTGAGGGCGGAAGAGTGCGAAAAAGAGCGAAAATTTGAGTTGCGAATGCGTGAGCTTAACAATAATAAAAATAGTAATGACAATAATAATAACCATAATAATCGTTTTGAGCTAATGAGTGCTTTGAAGTTAATGCCAGTATTCGATGAGAAAGATGTTCCTGATTTCTTTATTTCGTTTGAACGAATAGCAAGGAAAATGTCTTGGCCCAAGGATATGTGGACCACTATGGTTCAGTGCAAATTAAAAGGGAAAGCTCAGAGGGTATATAACACTTTAAGCGAGGATCTGTCAGCAGATTATGACTCTGTCAAGGTCATTATCCTTAAGGCATGTGATTTGGTTCTGGAGGCCTATCGACAGAAGTTCCGTAACCTTAACCCTGGATAGGTACGGTGGGTCGTTCGCGACCCCGAGCGTCAAAAAAAAACAGGTTTTTCTCACGTGACTCACCCCCGTGACTGAATTTGTGGGTGATCGACCTGCAGGAGGTGTCTCCCCTACACGCTCTAGTAGTGTCCAGATGTGCATTGCTGTAGCTGTACTCCTTCCCCGATTTCTGAGACGCGACGGGGTCGTTCGCGTCCGAGTTTACCCTTCTAAGGTAGTTTGCATAATTATCAAAGTTATTACGTATTATGAAATTCTCGTAGAATGGTGCAACTTGTATAGGTTATCAGTTGTGGAAAGTCTTGGTGGATTGTTTGGCTACCATGTGCATGTTTTTTTTTTTAGTTAAAAGGTCGTTCATCACCACGAGGACCATTTTACCGCGAGTGCCCCTTTTTCATTTTTTTTCATTTTTTTGCCAAGTCATTTTTCCGTAAGATATTGCGAAATAGTGTCGTAAAACTTTTGCTTTTTTAATGTTGGAAAGTGTGTCTAGATGATCTGGCTACCCAGGCGTGATTTTGTTTTTGTCAGATACGACGTAGTTATTGGTATATTGGGTATTTAACTGCGGTTGCCAATTTCTGTTTTTTTTTCAATATTTGTAAAAATTTACTACGTAGTAAGGAATTGCCGTATATTATTGATTTTTGTTTCATGTTTATGTGTTAGAAAGTGTGCCTTGATGGTTGGGCTAACATGTGCATGTCTTTTTTTTTATCTGAGATGCCGTATATTAGAATGTTGGGCATTTTTCCGCGAGTGCCCCTTTTTATTTGTTTTGCATTTTTTTGCTTAGTCATGTTACCGTAAGGAATTGGCAAGTAGTGTCGCAAAAACTTATATTTTTATAGTGTTGGAAAGTGTTTCTAGATGATCTGGCTACCCATGCCTATTTTTTTTTTAGCCAGATATGGCGTATATATAAGTATGTGTTCGATTTTCCTGTGATTGCCATTTTTTCGTTTTTTCCCATTTCTTTCAAAATTACTACGTACTAAGGAACTATCACAGAGTAATATTTCATTTATATGTTTATTTGTCGGAAAATATGCCTTGATGGTTTGCCTAGCACGTGGCTGAATTTTTTTTTTCTGAAATGCCGTATATTAGAATGGCCATTTTTCCACGAGTGCCCCTTTTTATTTGTTTTGCATTTTTTCTCTTAGTCATGTTACCGTAAGGAATTGGCAAGTAGTGTCGCAAAACTTATAATTTTATAGTGTTGGAAAGTGTTTCTAGATGATCTGGCTACCCATGCCTATCTTCTTTTTTAGCCAGATATGGCGTATATATAGGTATGTGTTCGATTTTCCTGTGATTGCCATTTTTTCGTTTTTTCCCATTTCTTTCAAAATTACTACGTACTAAGGAACTATCACAGAGTAATTATTCATTTAGATGTTTATTTGTCGGAAAATGTGCCTTGATGGTTTGCCTAGCACGTGGCTGAATTTTTTTTTTCTGAAATGCCGTATATTAGAATGTTAGCGATTTTTCCGCGAGTGCCCCTTTTTATTTGTTTTGCATTTTTTTGCTTAGTCATGTTACCGTAAGGAATTGGCAAGTAGTGTCGCAAAAACTTATATTTTTATAGTGTTGGAAAGTGTTTCTAGATGATCTGGCTACCCATGCCTATTTTTTTTTTAGCCAGATATGGCGTATATATAAGTATGTGTTCGATTTTCCTGTGATTGCCATTTTTTCGTTTTTTCCAATTTCTTTCAAAATTACTACGTACTAAGGAACTATCACAGAGTAATATTTCATTTATATGTTTATTTGTCGGAAAATATGCCTTGATGGTTTGCCTAGCACGTGGCTGAATTTTTTTTTCTGAAATGCCGTATATTAGAATGGCCATTTTTCCACGAGTGCCCCTTTTTATTTGTTTTGCATTTTTTCTCTTAGTCATGTTACCGTAAGGAATTGGCAAGTAGTGTCGCAAAACTTATAATTTTATAGTGTTGGAAAGTGTTTCTAGATGATCTGGCTACCCATGCCTATCTTCTTTTTTTAGCCAGATATGGCGTATATATAGGTATGTGTTCGATTTTCCTGTGATTGCCATTTTTTCGTTTTTTCCCATTTCTTTCAAAATTACTACGTACTAAGGAACTATCACAGAGTAATTATTCATTTAGATGTTTATTTGTCGGAAAATGTGCCTTGATGGTTTGCCTAGCACGTGGCTGAATTTTTTTTTTCTGAAATGCCGTATATTAGAATGTTAGCGATTTTTCCGCGAGTGCCCCTTTTTATTTGTTTTGCATTTTTTTGCTTAGTCATGTTACCGTAAGGAATTGGCAAGTAGTGTCGCAAAACTTATATTTTTATAGTGTTGGAAAGTGTTTCTAGATGATCTGACTACCCATGCCTATCTTTTTTTTAGCCAGATATGGCGTATATATAAGTATGTGTTCGATTTTCCGGTGATTGCCATTTTTTCGTTTTTTCCCAATTCTTTCAAAATTACTACGTACTAAGGAACTATCACAGAGTAATGATTCCTCTAGATGTTTATTTGTCGGAAAATTTTGTTTACTTTTTTTTTGATTGAATATCATCAAGTTTTTTTTAGCTAAAATATTGTTTTACATTTTTTTTTCGATTTTATTTCCCTTCAAAAAATTTTTTTGGGTCAGAATTTTAATTTTATAGTCGTAAAATAATCGACAATTATCCAGCAACCCACCATACAATTTTTATGCATATCCAATAATAATTAGATTAGTAAATAACACCTTGAAATTGACATACCCTTCCTACATTTCAAGTGGCAGATTAGGGAGTCTGAGTCAGTGTGGTTGGCAGCCATTTTGTGGACATATCCGAAGCGTAAGCTGCCCTATCTATATATATTCTTGTTCCCTATAGAATTTGTGATATTTTGGTATATATTTACCTGCATAAATATCATATAATATATATTAAATATATGTATTTTTTTACGAAATTTCTAAGTACTCAAAAAATTACCTTTAGATATGGCCCCTGATATAAATGTAATTTACAAAATAATGAAGATTTTTTTACATATTTCTATTTTAGGGTAACATATGTTTATTCCCTAAAAAAAATTAGCCACTTCCTATTTCATTTGGGTACCCAAAAAAATTCATGAAATTTGGACAAATTTTTTTGGCCAAAAAAAGTTACCCTTTTTTTCTCATTTCAGATCTTCACCTCCATGGGTCTGACTTCATCCAAAATACATCAAGATGTGTCCTAAACATTCAAGAATCAATTCCTAAAAGGATTTGTGTATATATGTATAAACTTTTTTTTTATGAATTTTTATGTCAGGTCTTTTTTTTTCTACTTAATTTTTTAAAATATTTATAATAAATAGTTTTTCTGCAGATGAGTAGTATTTATCTTTACAGTTGTTTTAAGCATTCATTGAAGTTTTTTTTGGCAAAAGAAAAAAGGAGGTTACTGCAAAAACTGATTTGTCAAGAATTTTTTTTGGCGTCGGGGTCGTTCGCGTCCGAGTATACCCTTAAAGGGGTGTCCGAGGACCGTACCTATCCAGGGTTAAGAAAGAACACGGTATGACCTTTGTTGAGTTTGCAAGGAGAAAGGAACAATTCCTTGATGATTGGCTTAAGTCTAGGGAGACTGACTCTTTAGAGGAATTAAAAGAATTAATTTTAGTCGAAGAGTTCAAAAGAATGGTTGCTAGAGAACTAAAAATTAATTTAGATGAACCTAAATTAGATTCACTTCAAGAGATCGCTCTCGCATTTGATGAGTACTCCCTTGCTCGTCGTCAGGACTGTGTGAAAGAGGTTAGTGGTAAGGGGTTCCCTCCTCGAGGTAACGGTTGGAGGGGGAATAACCAGAATCAGTCAGGTCTTGTTAACTTTATTGACAGTTCAGTTGGTGACCGAGGAAAGGGCAAGAATGAAAATGACAATAAGAGTAATGGTAGCGAAGCATGTGGTTTTGTAAATAGCAGTAGGAATGGTAGTAGTAGTAATGATAGTAGGTCCTCGAGGTTCGATGTAGTTTGCTTTCGGTGCCACTGCCGTGGACATTTTAAGGCAAACTGCTTTGCGAGCCGTAAATTTTTTGAAAAGAATAAAGAACCCGTGATATTGGTATCGGCGGAACAACCACAGAGGGAGGAGTCAAAATGACTAAGATTCGAGAAGTATATATCTGATGGTACCGTCTATGTTGATAGCGCTATGCAAATTGGTTGTGGTGTGAGGATTTTGAGAGACACTGGTGCCGCTCAGTCATTGATATTGCGGAGGTCAGTCCTTGAGGGTGTTGTCATTAGGAATAAGAACTTTGTCTTGTTGGGTGGATTTCCTGATACGGTGGCCTTGTATTCACTGGAAGACTTATATATGAAGACTAAGAATTTTCAGAGTATGGTTAATTTGGCCATAGTAGATACTTTGCTTATTCCTGATGTAGACATTATATTTGCCAATGATTTAGCCGCCGAGGCTAAATATGACGTATTGCCTATTTTGACTTTGATAGACCTGGCAGGTGACCAGATAAGCATAGATGATTCGTTGAATCCTGTGTCTGTGGTGACGTGTTCTTGGTCTAAAGAGGTTGACCTCGCGGAGGTAGAACTCGATGCTGAGTTAATTAATGGACAAGTGACTGACATTTTGACTGATGTTAATAATGATATTGATGTAGACATTGATAATTATAATCATAATTTATATTTTCAGGGCCATAATAATGTATCTTTTCAGGGCATCAATTGGAATGCAAAAGTTTTTAAGGAAGCCCAAGGAAATGAATTCAATCATTTGGAACTTAGTGATGATAGTGATCTTTCTAAACCTGTATTTATGAAACAAGAAGGTTCGCTCTACTGTTTGAGTAGGTCAGTTACTGCACCTGCTGACCAGGTAGAGGTGATTCGGCAGCTAGTTGTGCCGGAAAGGTATAGGAGTAAGTTGTTATATTTTTATAATGAACATAACTTCACGGGTCATTTCGGGGTTAGTAGGACCTTTCAGAAATTGGCACGTAATTTCTTTTTGCCCCAGATGCGTAGTGAGGTTAAGAAACATGTGTTATCTTATAAGGTGTGTCAAATTGTGGGGAAACCGAATCAAAAGATCCTTAAAGCCCCTCTTATTCCCATTCCCTCAGTAGGTGAGCCTTTCAAGGAGGTAGTTATAGATGTAGTAGGCCCTCTTCCGCGAATGCGCGGAGGTAATGAATATCTGCTAACCATGGTTGATAGGGTGACACGTTTTCCTGAGGGTATTCGGGGTGAGAAAGTGGTGGAAGCATTAATTGGAATTTTCACTAGATTCGGCATTCCAAAGGTTTTACAATCAGACTGTAGCAACAATTTTACAAGTAAATTTTTTAGAAAGGAAATGGTTGAACTTGGCGTTAGTCATTTTACTTCTTCTCCTTACCACCCAGAGAGTCAGGGTCAGGTGGAAAGGTTCCATCAGACTCTGAAGTCTGTATTAAAGAAGTTTTGTTATGAAACGGGTAATGAATGGGATAAAGAGGTTCCTTATACCCTATTTGCTATACGGTCTGTAACTAATGAGTCTTTGGGTTTCTCTCCTTTCGAACTTGTATTTGCCCATAGCATACATGGTCCTCTTGATGTGGTAAGAGAACATAGGGAAGGAGAGACATCTGAAGTTAATATATTAGATTATGTTTCTAATTTACAGGGGAAGCCGAGGAGAGCTTCGGATTTTGCTCAAGAGAATTTGCATAAAAGTCAGTCTGTGATGAAGTCTAATTATGACATAGGTACCAAGGTTCGTATCTTTAAGCCTGGAGATCGTGTATTAGTTTTACTGCCTATACCAGGTATGCTTAGGTGGAGTCTCTTTTTGCAGGAATATGACCTTCAAATTGGGCATATAGCACAGAAGGATAATGTTATACCAGATGGTTTATCTAGGTCTTTTTAGGAGTAGGGAGTAGGCTGAAGTTTGGTCTCTAGGTTAGGTATTAATAACTTTCCCTTTCCATGTTTTGGTTAGATTTCTCTTGTTGGCTCTCTATTAGTTATTTGATTTAGTTCTAGTATTTAAAGTAACGAATTTGAGTATTTGAAATAGGTAATTTAAATTTTGCAGTTTCTTTTGGTTTTTAATTTTTTTGTAAAAAAAATTTTTAAAAATATTTTTGTTGGGGAGGTATTATAAATTAACGTAATTTATTTGTTTTGATGACCCTTTTTAATCCAGTTTCTTTTGAGTTTTTCTCTTAATGCTGGATATGTGTGTTTTGACTCTCCTTTATGGTTATCATTAGTTTATATTGGTACTCCACCCATGAAGATTGATTATTTTTTTCTTGTTTGTGATGGTTGTTTGGCTTCATCATGTGTGCCATGTCATATTTTGACCCTCTCCCGGAGCTTTCGAGGGGGCCTTGTGGCATTTGTTCAGGAGTTCTGTACTCGGCTCCACTGTAGAAGAACCAGTGTGCTATTTTATTGGCAGTCTACGGCAGTGCCTTTATTTGGGTAGAGGATACTTCCTTTAGCACACCCGCATCTTGTTGCATCACTAGAGAGTGACCCCCTGTTCTCGTGCCCTTTGTCCGAAGCTGAATTGCTTGGTGCCTGTTGTTGGAGGCTTGGACTTTGTGCCTCACCAAGGATTTCTACAGACTTTCATTGCTGGAGTAGAGCTAAGCATTTGCTCTCGTGAATGGCCCATAGTGCGAGCGTAATATACGCCCTTAAATATCCTGCCTCTGCCTAAACACTGCGCCCTTGGAGTCGTGAGGAGGTCCTCTAGTGGCAGATAAGAGTAAGCCCACTTTATCATTATTAGCATTATTAATCTATTTTCTTCATGTGATGGAGCAGCAACCCTTATTCAGTAAAGACGTCTTTTACACGAAAATAAGGGTGACAGCGTTGGCATTTAACTGTATGAAGACGTCCTTGGATGGTTTTGAGTGTTACTTTATGGACTCTACGTATTGAGTTATTCATGTTTTATACGGTTATATGAGTATATATTTAGTACAATGTACTTTGTTGAAAATGATTTGTGAAGATTTAGGTTAAGATATAGGTTAAGGTTTTCCCCCCTTTGAATCTCCATCTATCGTATGTTAGGGAAAGAGTGTTTTTTCTTACTTCCACTGTTTACTTTCTCTTATTCCTTGGCATGTTAGTTAGGTAGGCGATTGAAAAAGTGACTGATTTGGTATTGTGTGAGCTTGTTGTCTTTTCCCCCCATTATTCAGTTTTCAGGGGGGTTCTTTTGTTATGCTAAGTTTTGAAGTAATAAATTATTGTTAATCTTTAGTTTGTGGTTTGCTGTATCCTTTCTGAGATTGTACTCTTTGATTGTTGGTTTGTCAGGGATCATAATCTTTTTATGGTACTGATCTGAAATATCAGGTCCAAAAGAACCTTAAATTCAGACCATCGTGAGGTTCATAAAAAGATTTGGCGACCGTGAAAGGATCCTGACTGACATTCCAACCTTTGGGAGATTTTCTTGGAGAGGTGTGACAGGGAGAATTGGGTAGTTGGGGGAAAATTACCCTATTTATTCTTTTGGTACTTCTGCCTTGGTTTAGGAAGATTCCTTTAGTAAGGGATAAATTTGAGGAAGCAGCAGCGCTATTTTTGGCTCTGACTGGGAGGAGGAGATTTTTTATCTTAAAAGAGATGAGTTGTGGTGTTTAGCAGAGTACTTGAACTTAGGATTACCAACAGACATTAGGAATGGTCAGTTGTTGCGTGAAGTCCTTAAAGCTATTAAGAGTAGTAAAGGTAATGCAAAGGAAGCCGTAACGTTTAGTGATCTGGATTTTATAAACAATGGTAGTGACGAGGAGATAGGGGATTCAGATAGCCAGGAGGTGAGCAAATTAAGGTTGAGTATCCTTTCTCAGGAGTTTAAGCTTGAAGAGATGGAATATAAAACTTTGCAATTGAGGGCGGAAGAGTGAGAAAAAGAGCGAAAATTTGAGTTGCGAATGCGTGAGCTTAACAATAATAAAAATAGTAATGATAATAATAATAACCATGATAATCGTTTTGAGCTAATGAGTGCTTTGAAGTTAATGCAAGTATTCAATGAGGAAGATGTTCCTGATTTCTTTATTTCGTTTGAACGAATAGCAAGGAAAATGTCTTGGCCCAAGGATATGTGGACCACTATGGGTCAGTGCAAATTAAAAGGGAAAGCTCAGAGGGTTTATAACACTGTAAGCGAGGATCTGTCGGCAGATTATGATTCTGTCAAGGCCATTATCCTTAAGGTATGTGATTTGGTTCTGGAGGCTTATCAACAGAAGTTCCGTAACCTTAAGAAAGAACTCGGTATGACCTTTGTTGAGTTTGCAAGGAGAAAGGAACAATTCCTTGATGATTGGCTTAAGTCTAAGGAGACTGACTCTTTTGAGGAATTAAAAGAATTAGTTTTAGTCGAAGAGTTCAAAAGAATGGTTGCTAGAGAACTAAAAATTAATTTAGATGAACCTAAATTAGATTCGCTTCAAGAGATCGCTATCGCGTTTGATGAGTACTCCCTTGCTCATCGTCAGGACTGTGTGAAAGAGGTTAGTGTAAGGGGTTCCCTCCTCGAGGTAACGGTTGGAGGAGGAATAACCAGAATCAGTCAGGTCATGTTACCTTTATTGACAGTTCAGTTGGTGACCGAAGAAAGGGCAAGAATGAAAATGACAATAAAATTAATGGTAGCGAAGCATGTAGTTTTGTAAATAGCAGTAGGAACGGTAGTAGTAGTAATGATAGTAGGTCCTCGAGGTCCGATGTAGTTTGTTTTTGGTGCTACTGCCGTGGACATTTTAAGGCAGACTGCTTTGCGCGCCATAAATTTTTTGGAAAGAATAAAGAACCCATGACATGGGTATCAGCAAAACAACCTCAGAGGGAGGAGTCAAAATGACTAAGATTCGAGAAGTATATATATGATGGTACCGTCTATGTTGATAGCGCTATGCAAATTGGTTGTGGTGTGAGGATTTTAAGAGACACTGGTGCCGCTCAGTCGTTGATATTGCGGAGGTCAGTTCCTGAGGGTGTTGTCCCTAAGAATAAGAACTTTGTCTTGTTGGGTGGATTTCCTGATACGGTGGCCTTGTATCCACTGGAAGAGTTATATTTGAAGACTAAGAATTTTCAGAGTATGGTTAATTTGGCCATAGTAGATACTTCGCGTATTCCTGATGTAGACATTATATTTGTCAATGATTTAGCCACCGAGGCTGAATGTGATGTATTGCCTATTTTGACTTTGATAGACCTGGCAGGTGACCAGATAAGCATAGATGATTCATTGAATCCTGTGTCTGTAGTGACGTGTTCTCGGTCTAAAGAGGTTGACCTCACGGATGTAGAACTCGATGCTGAGTTAATCAATGGACAAGTGACTGACATTGTAACTGGTGTTAATAATGATAATGATGTAGACATTGATAATTATGATCATAATTTATCTTTTCAGGACCATATAATGTATCTTTTCAGGTCATCAATTGGAATGCAAAAGTTTTTAAGGAAGCCCAAGGAGATGAATTCAATCATTTGGAACTTAGTGATGGTAGTGATCTTTCTAAACCTGTATTTATGAAACAAGAAGGTTCGCTCTACTGTTTGAGTAGGTCAGTTAATGCACCTGCTGACCAGGTAGAAGTAATTCGGCAGCTAGTTGTGCTGGAAAGGTATAGGAGTAAGTTGTTATATGTTTTGTCATGAACATAACCTCGCGGGTCATTTCGGGGTTAGGAAGACCTTTCAGAAATTGGCACGGCATTACTTTTGGCCCCAGATGCGTCGTGAGGTTAAGAAACATGTCTTATCTTGTAAGGTGTGTCAGATTGTGGGGAAACCGAATCAAAAGATCCTTAAAGCCCCTCTTATTCCCATTCCTTCAGTAGGTGAACCTTTCAAGGAGGTAGTTATAGATGTAGTAGGCCCTCTTCCGCGAACGCGCGGAGGTAATGAATATCTGCTAACCGTGGTAGATAGGGTGACGCATTTTCCTGAGGCTATCCCTCTGAGGAGTATATGGGGTGAGAAAGTGGTGGAAGCATTAATTGGATTTTTTACCAGGTTCGGCAATCCAAAGGTTTTACAATCAGACTGTGGCACCAATTTTACAAGTAAATTTTTTAGAAAGGAAATGGTTGAACTTGGTGTTAGTCATGTTACTTCTTCTCCTTACCACCCAGAGAGTCAGGGTCTGGTGGAAAGGTTCCACCAAACTCTGAAGTCTGTATTAAAGAAGTTTTGTTATGAAACGGGTAATGAGTGGGATAAGGAGGTTCCTTATACCCTATTTGCTATACGGTCTGTACCTAATGAGTCTTTGGGTTTCTCTCCTTTCGAACTTGTATTTGCCCATAGTATACACGGTCCTCTTGATGTGGTAAGAGAACGTAGGGAAGGAGAGACATTTGAAGTTAATATATTAGATTTTGTTTCTAATTTACAGGGGAAACTGAGGAGAGCTTGGGATTTTGCTCAAGAGAATTTGCATAAAAGTCAGTCTGTGATGAAGTCTAATTATGACATAGGTATTAAGGTTCGTATCTTTAAGCCTGGAGATCGTGTATTAGTTTTACTGCCTATACCAGGTATGCTTAGGTGGAGTCTCTTTTTCCAGGAATATGACCTTCAAATTAGGTACATAGCAGGGAAGGATAATTTTATACCAAATGTTTTATCTAGGTCTTTTTAGGAGTAGGGAGTAGGCTGTAGTTTGGTCTCTAGGTTAGGTAATAATGACTTATCCTTTCCAGGTTTTGGTTTAATTTTTCTTGTTTGCTCTGTATTAGTTATTTGATTTACTTTTAGTATTTAAAGTAACTAATTTGAGCATTTGAAATAAATAATTTAAGTTTCGTAATTTGTTTTGGTTTTTGACCTTTTTGAAAACAAAAAAAATCTTTTGGTGAGGAAGTATTATAAATTAACGTAATTTATTCAGTTTTGATGACCCTTTTTAAAGTAAGTTTTTTTCTAGTTTAATCCAGTTTCTTTTGAGTTTCTCTCTTA